>NC_056726.1:1844492483-1844517483 GCF_019279795.1 Protopterus annectens
CCCTTGGAAGGAATGATCCGGGCAAACTATTGAAAACATGCCAAAAGAATGAAGTAATTTCCACCCAGAGAAACCATTAATACATTGCAGTAGCATTTATCATTGCTCCACACAGCGTAGCTAAGAGCAGACATAGAGGACATGTTATAGGAAAAGTTAGTCAATGTTAACTATAGCAAACAGAGCATGTACTCAAACAGTAGTCACTTTCCAGAAATTATCATCATTGCTATATCTGAAAAACACAATAAAGATGCAACAGCACCAACAAAAACTAAAGTGTAGCTTTTCTTTTCGGTGTCATTGTACTCTTTGTACTCTGCTGTGCTCAATGAAGGGAAAAACTGTGCCTATAGCTTCATAGGTGTATACTAGGCTAATAGCCCTGGAGCCTTTACAAGGCTAGCCCATAGAAGTGCCCTGGCATTGTGCTGCCCGACATTAGTTCCCAGTGCCTCTATTAAGTAGAGCCACTGGAGTGATCCCTGGGGTGAACTTTCTATTTCCCATCCACTCATCAAGATTTTTCTTGAAGAGGGCCAATAAGGTGCTCTGCTTGACATGTATGAGAAGTCTATTCCAGAGCATAGGCTGTCTCTGGGTTATGAACCTGTCCCTCCAGCATGTTCTGTTGATTGTGGTAATGAGGTTGAGGTCTCTGGAGTGTGTGGTGCGGAGGGACTGGGATTTCTTTAGATGTAGCATTTCTAACAGAGCTGGGTTGTAAGTCAAGCAGAGATCACCTCTTAGTAGACGATATGAGACGGAGAATAGCTGGAGGTTTTTTGAGTCTGTCTGTGTAGGACATGTGCTTACGGCATAGGATCCTCTTCATGAGTTACTTTTGTGGCTTCTCCAGCTGTTGCAGGTGTCTAGTGAGGTACATGCCAAATGGGGCATTATACTCTTTGATTGGTCTAATGAGCGAAGAGTAGAGCAAAATGATGTCCTTTTTCTTCTTGGATGCAAATCCCTTGGTAATGAGATGTGCCACATAGAAGGACTTTCTGACCACAGTGGCAGTGTGTTGGTCCCCAGATCTCTTATAACGCCTTCCGTGTTCAGTGGGCTCCCATCAATGTGGTAATTAGTGGGAACTGAGTTTTTCCCAAAGGGGATGATAACGCATTTTTTGGCTTTAAGCTTAAGGCCATGGTTTCGATACCAGTCATTGGTCTCAGTGAGGCCATTCTGTAGGATGTCTGCATCACTTGGGGAGTTAATAATGGCTCCCAGCTTGCAGTCATATGCGAACTTGGTCAGCCAGAGTCCCTCTGTGTTGGCCTGGACTTCTGAGAAGTAGATGACAAACAGGAGAAGACCCAGGAACGATCCCTGTGGGACTCCGCTGGTGACTTGTTGGCAGTCTGACTTGAGTCCACTACTTTCACACTGTGGGTTTTATCTATGAGCCAGTTTGCAACCCACCTAACGATGTAGGGGTTGATGCAGAGTTGTTGAGTTTATCACTAATTCCTGAGTGATGAATGTCACCAAAGGCTTTGGCCAGATCAAGGTAAACTGTATGAACTGCCTTACTCTCATCCACAGCTCTGGTGACTGACTTAAAGAAGTCAACCAGGTTGAGCAGGCATGATCTACCTTTCACAAAACCAAATTGGGTGGAATCTAGAGTTTGAAGATTGCCTGTATCCTTGTTAATTAGGTCCATGATAATGTGCTCCATAGCCTTACATATCAGACTAATCAGGCTAATGGGGCAATCTGTAGTCGCTCTTCCTTTTTGGAGAGGGATGACTGTAGCAGTGTGCCATTTGGTAGGGACAAAGTCTGAGGTGAGGCTGTGAGTGAACAGGACACACAGATGTGGTGCCAGTTCACTTTGTAATTCATGTAGAACACAGCCAGGGATATTGTCTGCTCCCATGGAAGCTGTATTCCTGGCCTTGGACAATGCAGCTTTAACCTCTCCTGCAGTAATGCTGGGTGTCTGGCATTCTTCCGGTATTGAGGCTGGTCCTTTGGGGTGGAGGCATAAAGTTGGCACTGAATCTGTCTTGCCAGTGTGTTGGCAATATCTATTGGCTCAGTATAAGAGGTACCATTGTGCAGTAACTCAGAGAAAATCTGGGTATTGCCGTGGAGATTCTTGATATAACTATAGAAGGCTTTGTGGTTGTTTTTAGTGTCTGCCGCAATTCTGTCTACATAGCTGGCTTTGGAGGTTTTGATGAGGGATCTCAACTTTTTGTTGAGGCTAGTAAGAGAATTTTTCCAGTCTTGGGACTTCACCTTTTTCTGCAACAGTTTCTTCCTTCTGTTGTAGAGTTTATTAATGGCAGGGGACCACCAGATTGGCTTCCTTTTTTTTGGAGGAGAGCGTCTTGGTTCTATTGGGTATGGCTAGTTCCATGCATTTATGTACTTGTTCGTACAGTGCATTGGTGTATGATTCAGCAGCCATGTATCTATTTTCCATTGGCATGGGTGCCATGAGGTTAGCCACCTCTGTTTTTAGGAATCCAGATTCAGCTTTGGAGAAGTTTTTCATAGTGGATACCTTTGCGGGAGTGTGTGGGTGAGATGTGGATTTCCACGGTGATTAGTTTGTGGTCGGATGTAACCAGGGAGGAATTGACCATCAGTGTAGAGCAACAGTTACTCATGTTGGTAATAACCAGGTCAAGGATATTGCTTTCTCTTGTGTGGGTAAAAATGAGCTGGTCCAGGGCATTGGAATTGATGATTTCCAGGAAGCATTGGGCCAGTGCATTGGTGCATGAGTAGTTTTCTCAGTTGATGGAGGGGTAGTTGAAGTCAACTAGTAGGAGAGTGTTGGGTTGGATCTTAATAGTTTCCAGGGTGCTTAAGAATGTGGAGTGAGAGTCTTGGGACATGGTTGGGAGACCTACAGCAGGCTGCGACCTGAATTGCCGTCTTGTCCAATGTTGGTTGTACCTGAAGTATCTCAGATGCATTATGCTGGGCTACTAGTCTGGAGGTGTGCATATTTTTTATGAATATGGAGACACCACCGCCTTTGGAGCTTTGGGCCATGTTCTGGGGCCAAAAGGTGTGGAATGAGTTATAGCCTGGTAGTTCAGGGGTGCTTTCTGCTGCTTTAAACCAGGTCTCCATTACAGCACAAATGTCGATGTTCTCCATTTTGAGGAGTGCTTCCAGTGAATGCATCTTGAGATTTAGACTTCTAACATTGAGCAGCATGACCCTCAGATTGCATTTATTTATAGCTGTTACAGTGGTAATTTGGTCTTTGGAACAACGCCTAAAAAAGGCACTATATGGGTGGTCAGTAACTAGAAACCAAGGGGTGACAGATGCAGGCCATCTCTGGCAAAGCATCGAGATCTTTCATTCATGTCATCCCAAGCAGACAGATACTGGAATCCCATAGAATGACACCAGAACTTAGCCACTTGTTGAAGTCAATCATATTCTGTTTGTACTGCGGTATCATTCTGGGCGATGGTAAGATGCTGCCCAAGGCTAGGATCATACCTGCCTGCACCACATAATCTGAAAGTTCCAACATGTCTCTTTTCATATAGTCCAGGGAGGTGCATCTCAGGTCATTCACACCCACATGGACAATGACAGAGTCATACTTGTACTTGTTGTGGAGTGACCTGAGTGTGTGTGTTGTCAGATTCTGGCACCTGATAGACAGCTGACTGTTGCTTTCTCTTATTCAACCTAGTGAGTGGGACATCAGTGTGCCTCACTATTGAGTCACCTATGATTATTGTATTGGACAAGCTGTTTTGCCTTAGGGGCTTAGGTTGAGGGGCACACTGTGCAGGTGAGCTGTGTGTCTTGTGGTTTGTGCTGTGTTGTGGTGGTAGAGTACATTTCTGCATTGGAGGTCTCTGATGTTTGGGTAGATTTCTATCAAGAGCCTCCGCGAAAGTGGGTGTGGTTTGTGTTTTTATGTCAGGGCTGTGATGGTGGGTGTTCTGGAGGGCTGTGTGTTCCATGTGGTGTGGTGCAGGTGTTGACCTTTTCCTCTTGACCAGCTATTCCTGTGTTGGCTAGAGAGTGCGTGGCTTCCAATTTGGAGATGTAAGTGCATCTCTCACAAGTCTTAGTGTTGGGAGATGAGAGGAGAGGGTTGTCTGTGTACTGTACATAAGACACTTGCTACAATGCCTCAGAATGCCCAAGTTCACCGGGTTAATAGGAGGAAGCACAGGGAACTGACCTTTAGACATGCCAGGAGGTATGGTCAGTACTAAGTACTGGAGCTGTTTCCTTATAGAACATCTAGTGCTGATAGCACTTATGCACGCTACAATAATTGCTACAAAAAGCCTGATGAAGTGCTAGGTGAATAAACTAATTAAAATGCAAGAGAGAGAAGAGAACTACCAAGATCTAAGGGAAAAATTAAAGAGCAGACTTTCTGGCATCGGTAATAGTTTACCCCAGCTTAGCAGCTATTGGAATCTTGGAATTAATACATGCCAACCAGCCATAACACCTCTGACATAAAGAGAAGTGCTGCCTCACTACTATTAAAACTAGAAATTACTTCTGGATACGTTCATATGACCAGTATATGGAAAGGTGTGCTTAGTTTAAACATTCTTTATGCCTTTGCATTAATCATACAGTTAACCCTTGACAGTTAAGTATGACCCTATAACAATGCTGCCACTTATCTCAATACACTATGTAATAAACCATTCAAATAATTTCCTAGAAAATAAATATTTAAGTATGAGGGGAAAAACTATCTGATGTACAATGTAAGTTGACTGTGCACCAGACAGCATAGCCCACCAGTAACATTGCATGTGTCAAGTATTATCTCCGTGATTTTCATTGTTTCACTTTCACTAAGGTAAGGTAGTGCAGCTTGTTTGCCTGTACAGCTGTGTACCATGCACAAGTCTTAACACATGGGGTAGCATGCTACTGTTACTGGCTGACCAGCATTGCTATTGTCACTTGTGTTAAGAATGACGGTGAGTGCTGCACTGCTGTTAGGGCAGGTGCACACCAGAGCTCAGCATTATCACTGTGTTTGTGTTTGTATGTGTTTGTGTGTGTGTGTGTGTGTGTGTGTGTTTGTGCATGCAGAAAACAACATCCTGCATGCAGTTGCAGTTTCATACCAAACACATCGAAGCAATGAAAATGGACTTTCAGTAGGCCAGATACTCTCTCGGTGACAATCTGTGTCTGGGCAGAGGGTGCTGAAGAGCTCCTCAGCAGCTGCCCTAGGATGATGTACTAATGTTATTAGCCAAGGGCCAAGTGAGTAACCGGCAAAACAAAAAAGCAAAGGAGGGAAGGAAAGGGGTATTTATTAATACATAATACATTTTCTAAATTATGCTTATACTGAAAAGCAGAATAAGTTTGCAGTTGCAAACAAGTTGACAATGTGCTATTCTACCATGCAGAAAGAGGTGGTAAATTGAGAGTGTATTTATGCCAGATGTGAGTGTGATGCCCTGGCCCAGCTATCAAGGAGCCTCAATCCTCATCACGAACACCAGTGAGGGGCATCTCATATAGGAGGAAAGGATAACAAATACACGCAGTAAAGTGCAATTTCCCTTAGTACACAGAGATCACAGTCAGCTGGTCGCTCCCTTGCTCTCCAGGTCCCTAATAAGACTCCCCACTGGCACAACTATAGGGTCCAGATCTCAGCATAGTGGGCAAGCTAAAACCTCCAGCACCCTCTCTGTCCAACCAGTGCTTTGTGTCCCTGTCCAAGTAGCTGACACACACACACACACACACACACACACACACACACACACACACACACACACACACACACACACAAACACACACACACTTTGAGAAGAGTTTATACAACCACACAGACACTCCTGGGGAAGGCTGGCACAGGTTCTCCAGCTGTGCCCCTTTTTCCCAGACTATACGGTAGTATCAGCTGCCACCACTCACTAATATTTATCAGCTACTCAGAGGCCCTTTGAAGGGTGTCCAATTATTACTGCGCAATATTATTATCCAACTGGTAGGTGTGACTAAACAGTCAAGGCTTATTAGAGTGACTTGGTACAGGATCACTATGTACATGCAATGTACTCTAGAGCTTAAACTATCTCTTCACAAAACAGTCACAGCTGAAAGGTTTAAAAATATTTAATAATTAATAATAAAAACACAAGACAATACTTTTTACTGCACATTGCTAGTCAAGAGTTCAAAGATCACCGAGAAATACTTAAAATAATTCAGTAGTACAGTTCTGATATCACAGAAGAACACTTAGTCTAATCTTTCTAGATTCTAGCTATTTCTAAGAGAAAACACAAGTATAAGATAATTTACATATAGAGCAAAGGCAGTGCAGAGTTGGATGGTCAAGACAAAAATGCTTAATGCTCTCTGATTCTCTCTTTTTAAAATCACATTCCTGGTTCACATTACATCAATCTTCACACATCCCTGGGTTCCCAGGCTAACCGAAACTACATTTACATTCTTTAGTAAGCTCAAACCAGGTCAGGAAGCAAAGCCATAAAGGACATTTATGCATGCAAATTCTGGCCATTAACTCTGGCTTTAAAACAGTAGCAAGAATATATTCACCTAGAGAGGCTGGAGCCAACTTTAAAGATCAAAGCGAGTCATAAAATGCTTGAGTTAGCTTCCTTACAGCAGAGTGCACTGTTACATTATTTTCCAGTTCCACATGTAACACTATTTTTACCATTTAAGACAAGCCTGTGGTTTACATTAATATTTAGGGTCTATATTATATCCTCAAACACTTAAAAAAGCGAACGCTGATTGATCGAACTTATTTTCGCGACACTGCAAAATATCGAAGCAGCAGAAACTCAAATTTTTTCCTAGGGAAAGAATTTGGTTGTCCGTTTCTATTGCTTCGGTGTTTTCAATGTTATGGTGGAAAGTTACCGGTCGGATTCAGGTAAGTGTGCGATTGTGTGGATGTGAGTGTTAGGGTGATTTAAGTGAGTTAGGGTTAGGGCTCGGGTTAGGTGCGCGTGCAATTGAGTGGACATGAGGATTAGGGCAGATTTAAGTGAGTTAGGGTTAGGGAGCGAGTGAGGTGAGTGTGCGATAGTGACTAGGGTTAGGGTTTGGGTTAAGGTAAGTGGGTAGTTAGTGGTGTGTGCATAGTTTAGTGTAGGGTTAGGTGTCAGATTTTAGATGTATGTGTGTGGATTTCTGTTTGTTTGGTGTGCTTGTGTTGTGTGTATGTGTTTTGGATCAGTGATTTTTTTTTTTTTTTTCCATGGGAAAAATTCGCTGATCTGACAGTTCGAGATTGTAAGCTTTCGCTTAAATTAGGTCGATCAATCAGCATTCACTTTTTTAAGTGTTCGATGATATAATATAGACCCAATATTTATAGATGACAGAATTATCTGTAAAATTCTATCTGGCTAGGCTAGCAGCCTTCACATCCCGGGAGAACTCGAGCTAGTTTTTCAAGTGACCCTTGAAAAACGCTGTTTGAGAGGGTTAGGTCTATCTGAGTATACCTTACCCCATTGCCTGTCTTGAGAGCCCATCTGCATTGGCATTCCTAATCCCACTGTGATGCTGCACAGACATGACATATATGCTTGCAGCCCCAGGCTCCATCTTAGCAACTTGGCATTTTGCTGTCTGGCTCTGTTTAAATATGTAAGGGGATTGTGATTTGTCATAACAGTGAATTTCCTTCCATACAGATAAGGCTGAAGTTTCTGCAGTGCCCATACTATTGCTAGACATTCCTTTTCTACAGCTGCATAGCATTCCTCCTTGGGTTGGACCCTACGACTGAGATAAACCACTGGGTGCTCTTCCCCCTCTGAAGAAATCTGGCTAAATACAGCCCCCACCTCATCGTTCAAAGCATCCACTTGCACAACAAATTATTTGCTG
Source organism: Protopterus annectens (assembly GCF_019279795.1). Lineage (NCBI taxonomy): Eukaryota > Metazoa > Chordata > Ceratodontiformes > Protopteridae > Protopterus > Protopterus annectens. Next base: position 1,844,500,347 of record NC_056726.1, read on the forward strand.
TAATCTAGTCTGGCTAACACAGGGGGTCCTCCCAAAGCTTCTTTAAGCTTCTGGAATGCCTGCCCACATGCTGGGGTCCACACTACCTTATCTGGCCTGTTCTTCCTTGTCAGGCCTGTGAGGGGAGCAGCTATGGTACTATAACTAGGGATGAACTTTCTGTAGTACCCTTCTGTCCCTAAAAATGCCCTCACTTGCTTTTTAGTAACAGGTGCAGGCCATGCCTGAATGGCTTCCACTTTGACAGGTTCTGGCCTTATCTTACCACTCCCCACTCTATGTCCTAGGTAGGAGACCTCTGCCATACCCACCTGACATTTGATAGGCTTAATGATCAACCCTGCCCTCTGTAGTTGGAAGGGTGGCCTAATGGTTAAGGTGTTTGCCTTGCACACACAAGGTGCAGGGTTTGAGTCTCACAAGGGATAATTGGCTAGGCTTAAATTGGCTCACAAGGGTAGTTAGCCTAGTACTAATCTATGAACCTAGTCTGCCCAGCACCTCCTTGACATGCTGAAGATGCTCTGGCCAGGAGTGGCTGTAGATGGCAATATCATCTAGGTAAGCAAGGGCAAACCCTCCTGCTAGGATATGATCTGCCAGCCTCTGGAAAGTCGCTGGGGCATTCTTCATCCCAAAGGGCATCTTTGTGAACTCATACAAGCCAAAAGTAGTCACAAAGGTTGACTTCTCTCTAGAACTGGGAGTCAAGGGCAACTGTCAGTCACCCTTGGTAAGTTCAATGGTTGTAAGATACTTAGCCCCACCCAGCTGCTCTAGGGCATCATCTGTCCTAGGCATGGGGTAAGCATCTGACTCTGTGTGACTATTTAATTTCCTGTAGTCCACACAAAACCTGGTGCTGCCATCCTTCTTTGGCACCAGCACCACTGGGGAGGCTCAGGGACTGTTGGACTCTTGAATCACCCCTAGTTCCAGCATCTCCTGTACCTCCTCCCTCAGAGTCTGTTTGACTCTCTCAGGCACTCTATAAAGGGGTCTGTCTAATAGGCCTTTGGGGTCCTGTATCCACCTGGTACTGCCCCAGGTGGGTGCACCCTGGTTTCCCAGTGAACATGTCCCCAAATTCCTGCAACACTGCTCGGATTTCTCAAACCTGGGTAGCAGTTAGCTGCTGGGGCATTGTTACCCCTTCCACTGAGGTGTCAGCCTAAGCCTCACTGAGGAGATCAGTCCCCAGATCTCCCTCAGACTCCTGCTTCAGTCCACTGCAAATGCTCAGCACAAGGACCTCCCTATCATGGTAAGGTTTCATGTTAACATGGTACCATTTGTGCCCCTGCCTTCTGCCTAGCAGTTCCACCATGTAGTTAACATCACTTACCTTTCTTACCACCTTGTAGGGTCCCTCCCAAGCTGCTTGCAGCTTGTTGTGTCTGACAGGAATGAGAACCATTACCTGCTGCCCCACAGCATACTCTCTAGCTTGAGCATTCCTGTCATACTACACCTTTTTCTGTTGTTGGGCTTCTGCTAGGTTCTCCTGGGTCAAGCCCATGAGTTCCCTGAGCCTTGTCCTGAGGTTTAGGATGTATTCCACAACAGACTCCTTGTGAGACTCGCAGTCACCTTCCCACTCATCTGGAATTAAATCTAGAGGTCCCCTCACCCTATGCCCATACAGCAACTCAAAGGGTGAAAAACCTGTGGATTCCTGGGGAACCTCTCTGTAAGCAAATATTTGTCCCACTCCCTCTTAAACTGATCTGCAAATGCCCATAGCATGGATGTGATTGTAGAGTTTAACCTCTCAACAAGACCATTAGTCTGGTGATGGTAGGGGGTGGTCTTCATATGCTTCACCCACAGGACTTCCACAGACAAGCCAGCTGGTCTGACATGAAATTGGCACCTCTGTCAGTCAGTATTTCTTTTGGGAAACCTACCCTGCTGAAAGTCTCTAACAAAGCATTTGCCACCTTCTCTGCCTCAGTGGCCTCAGGGTATCGTACTGCTCAGTACTACCCACAGGATCATATATACCACCAGGAGTAAGCTTTTGGGCTACCTAGAGGACCCACAATATCCAACCCTACCGCATCCACCATCAAATGGCTCCCACCAAAGACATCAAAGGAGCCAAGGGCCAGCCACCCTGCTTTTGCTTCCTGTCGTGGCACTGCTCACAAGTCCTGCAGTACCCTGTTACATCTCTGAAATACCAGACCTGCAGGAAATATCCATAGCTTCTCTTTCTACAACCATGTTATATATTTTATGCAAGGAATATCATGCTGTATGGTCATAGGCTATGCCTGCCTACCTCAGATACTCACTCACTAGTGCCAACTCTCTCTGTCTAGCCCCCTCCCCCCAGGGAATCAGGTCTCAGTAACTCACAACTCTCCCCTTGTCCATATTCCCTCTCCTTTGAACCCTGAAATCAGTCCCAGCTACCTCTCTCTGCCCTTGCAGCCCCCTAGTAGCAAGTTGAAGCCTTCCTCTGTGTCCCCCCTGCCTCCCTTCCCCTCCCCTCTCCACAGTATCCACAGATCCTCTCCTATACTTGTTTGCCTGTACTCAGTTCAGCTACTACTCAACTCTCCTCTTAGCAGTCACTCTGTCCATGGGCCTCACCTGCTCTACCTGCAGCTCACCTTCCAGTCTCTCAACCTCAGCCACTACCCTTCCCCTCCCCTCACAGTAGCCCTCTCCTAGCTGGCAGTCATGCAGAGCAGCAGTCTGCACTCTCTCCTACTCTACCTTTGCTGTTGTCTCGTCTCCTGCAGGCACATTAGTACCTGTAGCAGCTGTGGCTCACTTATCTGCTCACTGCTGCTGTCTCACACTGCTGGATGTGTTTTCCCACCACTTATTACCACTGTTGTCTCTACTAACTGTTTGTCACACATTTTGTCTTATACACACCTACTGTCCCTTTCCCCCCTTCCACTGTGGACACGCCTTGTATGCCACATGGCCCTACTAGTTGCATTTGCAACACACCTTAGCGCTGGACTAGTACCTGATGTACTTGGTTCAGTAGCCTGGACATGTACCCTGGGCTGTCTTTGTTTCCTCTGTGCTGCTCCTGGATGACCCTAGTCCAGCTACTCTGTAGGGGGGTCCTGCTCTGCAGGGGCACCTCCTCCTCCTAACTCACTCTTCTTCTTCAACCCTGCCCTTAGAATTAGCACATTGTCTTCCACAGCCTCAGGCAAGATGTTCCTCAGGCAGTAAGCCATGGGCTTGTTCTCACCAAAAAGGTCTGGGTTCCTTCAAAAGTGATGACCTGACATCCCTTTCACTCACCTATGAATAAATGCTCAGTCACCCAACTATGGAAATAAGTGCTCAATTCAGAAAAATATTCACACATGCTTTCATTTTGCCTTCCATATGTGGTGTTCATTTATTTTTTTAAAAATGTTCAACAAGTGAACTACAATATAATCATAAGTGATTGTTAACAGTTTACATTTCAAGACACATGTGTTACGTTTGGTTTACATAAAAAGGGGTCTACCACCCATGAAGTGTGCTGGTCAGAACACACCATGCATTTTGCACCCTCATGTTCAAATATAAATGAAACTTTTAAAATATCCCTTCCCTTCTTTTTACCTTTTTCAGAAATTTTACTGCCAGTCATTGCCTGAACCTACCTCCTCATGGTCCTACAACCTTTCCCATTACCTCAGTGACATTGGCTTCTTTTTCTCATTTTTCTATGTCTTTCTTTTTCCTCAGCTTCTCAAGTTAAGCGCCTGGCCTCAAACTCAAGTTTCTTTACTCAGGCCATTTTTTTTGTCCTCCCCAAAGGTTAACCTCTCCTCCAAGGCCAGTCATGTCCTCCTCCTGTCAGTATTTTCTGATGTGTCTTGTGTTCAACCTCAGCTATGCTGCTGCTTTAGCTGTAATTTCCAGTCACTAGTAGTCAGCCCACCATGCATCTGTCCACCAGTCTGCAGCAGTCTCAACAGCTGGCTCATCTGCGCGCTGCTGCTCCTCTGCTGCTGACCAGCCTGCTGCTGAATAGAACAACTAAACTGTGACTACAAAAAGAGTTTTCTGATTGTGATCTGAACTGCTACAACACTGCTGGCTCACACAGTGTACACAAACACCTTTAAACATCTCTACCCACACCCTACACAAGACAATTACCATTTACCACAACATTAATTAGTATTTGCCAACCAATTAATGGCAGGTGTGGTGATAATGCCAAACTGATAGCCATTAATATGCGCACAGCATGTAATGCATCAAGGCGCTAACACCAGTGAGGATCACAACACACCATCTCAAGGGCAAGGATAAAAGATACACACAGTAAAACACACAGTTCAGTTAAGAGTGCACAGAGATCGCACAATAGAGTCAGGGCAGAAGGTCCACTGTCTTGCTATCCTTCTAATCCCTCACACAGGCACCACTGCCAGGCCACGGGGTCCAGATCCCTCCTAGTAGTTAAACCCTGAACACTCAAGCTGTCCAACTTCAGGTCCACATGTCCCTGCAGTGCTAGCTGAACACACACAACACACACACACACACAAACACTTTGAGAAGTTTATATGCAGATACTCCTGGAGACAGATTTGGCACAAGTGCCTGAGCAGCAGCTTTTTTCCCCACCTTATATGGTACTTTATTAGTTACCCACCCCCACCAATATTTATCAATACACTATTTAGTTTAAAATTATTATAAAAATTATTACAATTCATACTATTTATCCTGGTTATTATTCCAGTAGAGTAAGGGGTGACTTGGTACAGTTTGACTATGTACATCATGGTACTCTTACATGCAAATCATCTCTACAAATCTCTACACAAGAAACAGTTAAACATGAAGGTTTAAATTGTTTAAAATTAAAATGTTATTAATATTTAATACACATTATACTTTTACTACACAGTGCTATTCAAGAGTTCAGAGATTTAAGAGAAATAAATAAAACAAATTCTTCAGTACACACAAACACACATCAAAAAAACACTTTAGTTTAATTATTCCAGTTTCTAGCTATTTCTAAGAGAAAATAACTTACATATAGAGCAACATATATAGAAGGTTGGATGGTTAGAGTTGATGGTCAAGACAATGCTCTCTAATTTCTCTCTGTCTTAAAATTTCAAAAATGGTTCACATTACTTCATTCTTCACACTTCACATACTTCGGTACCCAACAGAAACTACATTTTACATTCTACATTCTTTAGTAAGCCAGATCAGGAAGCAAAAAATAAAAGGACATTTATGCATACACGCATTGTCATCTGGCCTCGGGTCTTCTTAAAAAAACAGTAAATAATATATTCACCCTAGAGAGGAGCCAAACTTTAAAGATCAGAGAGAGTCATAAAATGCTTGAGTTAGATTCCTTGCAGCAGAGTGCACTGTTACATTATTTTCCAGTTCCACATGTAACACTATCTTTACCATTTAAGACAAGCCTGTGGTTTACATTAATATTTACAGATGACAGAATGATCTATAAAATTCTATCTGGCTAGGCTGGCAGCCTTCACAGTGAGAATCATGGGCACTGCCATGATGCTGAGGCAATACATTAGTGATGCACTTCCATGCACCACACACACAACTTAGCATTTGATGCAAAGATAGCCTTTCCTGTACCAGTACTACTCCCCCCGCCACCATGGTCTAGATGGGACCTTCTTGGCAACGTGAGTGCAATCTGTTGCACCAAACATTCTCAGTCCTGGCTTAGTCCCTGGGCAACCCTAGCAGATAAATATACTAATCCACATGTGCCAAAGGTATGTTAATTAACTGCTAAAGTATCTTTGTGGCAGAAGCTTTTAAAATACCTGATGTGTCCCCAGTTTATCTCTGAACGGTTCCCATAGTGAGTATAGTGAGAGTTATACATACTTTGGTTTCCACAGGTGTAGGAAGATACATCCCCCCCGTGCTAGTCTGTGGGCCATACATACTCATTGAATCCCATGCTGTATTTTGGTCCAGTCTAAATCGATCCAAAAATTGATCAACAAAGTTAAAATGTTTCAGTTTTTGTCCGTATCCTTACTTTCTCCAACAGCCACTTTGGCCCAGCTGAGACAAGCAGCACACAATGAGAAACAGAGTTGCAAAATGTTCTGACATAATACTAATCTCTTTGGTATTACGGTTAGAACATCCTATTTCCATGCAAACAGACAAGTGAGACTGACAGCTGTGTGATGGGCAAGTGCTGCTGTAATTGCTGTTGGTTGAAAACTACATTAAATAGTATACATTTTTTGTTGGATAGTATATCTATCTTAGGTGCACTGATCTAAGACTCAGTTGTAAGAAGCTTAAGGGTGAATAATACCCTCTTCATAAGGAAGTTGTGGGGTTGCTCAGTCACAAAAACATCAGAGTTGAAAAGTAGGTTGATTGCTTTTCTAATGATCAAATCACTTTTCAAGGAATTTGGTGTTGAAGAAATGACACAGCATCTGTTAATAATATTGATGACACGACTCTTAACACTAGTTAGAGTGACGTACTGCATTAGACTTGAGCTAGTGAAACAAGTTATTTCCCAGAAATAATGTGACGTATTTGTACAAGAAATGCACTGGCAGTTAAGTAGCCTTTTTTTTTCTTCTACAGTTTTTTTTTTTTGTTTGTTTGCATCGATGGTGCTGACTGTCAAGCCTTCCCGCTTTGGTCTTGGTCCCATTTGTTCCATTGCTCATGGAGAATGGCAATACAAGTACAGCAACCAACCAGAGGGACCATCTTCCAGGCATTCGTGGATGTTTTTTGTGTCCTCACCAACACTGTGATAGGGAGGGCAATTTTCTAAATAGATCCTAATTCTGCACTCTTGCCTATGTGCACACATTACAGCAGGATCCTCCTGTGCCCTATGTGTGTGCATTACTACCCACACTGAGTGATGGCTGCTGCCACAGACTTGAGAAGGCCTAGGAAACATCTGTAGTTGCTGGCCGTTTCAGCCCTTAGCCAGCCTCTGCTTACTTGTTGGCAGGCTGAGTGGAACATCAATCCCTTCTCCCCTAGGATGGACAAGCTTGCATTAGTCACTTACATGCATTCTCCCCATCTGACTGTCCAGCATCCAAATTACTGCTTAGATTAGGGTCATAGTCAGACCTTCACCCCTGTACATAACTGAATTGGAGGGTAGGCTTTGAATTTCATCTGTATGCTGTGCCACATACTAATGCAATATCATGCTCTTGACCTAAATAGACTAATCAGTGCTTGTAATAGTACTGGTCTGAGATCTTTTGACCACAAAATAGCTGATTGATCTGTTTCAAGCTGGTATAACTGCATCAGAAGCAGTTAATTTCCTTAGATGATTCCACTAGAGAACTGAGGATTACAGATGACTGGAAAAAAGCTGAAGTGCAGACTACCTAACATAGGTGCAGTTATACTGCTTCTGACCAAAGGAGGCATGCCCTTGCAAATCTGGATAGTAGAGAAGCTTTTGAAGAGCTATGATAGAGGGTACAGGAAGATAGTACTCACGGCTGATCTAACTACATTAGACCCTGTCCTTCTGCAGATGTGAGCATTTACAAAAGCAGTATTGAAGTGTTAACCTTTGACTGTGGTAGTAGAGTCATGTGTTTGATTCTTTTATGGCATCTGTATTACTGATTTTATCTACATAGGTCTAAGAATTTAATATGTTCTGCAGGATACATGGGTTAATTGATTTGGTTTGGGAGACCTGCCTTTGTAATAATGGCTGTTGAACACAGGGATAGAAGAGCTTCTTCCTGAAGGAAATTCTATTTAATGTGTCTAGTAGTGCAGTAGATTTAATTCTGCGGGACTAGTATGGCAGTATCCCATGCAACAGACTTATACTGCACTTGGTTTTGCAGTACTAATGGTAAGGTGTTACTGTTACCGATGAAATACAGGTTACTGAACCTGACTTTGCATCTTCAGATGAGTGTGCCATATATTTTACTCTAAATCTGAGAGTGATTCCATTGATGCCTTTCTTTTATCTCAGAGCCTGTTTTGATGCAGTCTTGTGTAAAGCTAGAGAAGTAACCCTGCCTTTTCAGCAAGGAGCAATGTGACATGTTCTTACATCAGTAATTTCATTTGCTCTTTTTTGTTGTATAAATATATATTATATATATGTATGTGTATGTATATTATATGTATGTATGTGTGTATATATGTGTGTATATATATATACATATATATATATATATATATATATATATATATATATATATATATACACACACAAGATATATAAAGTCATGAGACTCTGACTAGAGTATTGCTTTCCCTTTTATAAGAGAAGCTTAATAGTCAAACCATGGAAACTATACAGTAGCGAAAGAAATAACTGCCAGCAAACATTGGTAAAATCAGGCAGACGTGATCTTGGGACTAGCGAACCATGAAATGGGACTAGATAATCACCTCTTCTTGAATTGTACAGGTGGTGCCATGAGATCCCACATAACAGTCCAGAATCATATCCCTAACTAAATTTTACACCCATTTGCTAGACATCAGACTACTTTGCCCAGAGGTTTTGGATGACTTTTGTGGATAAAGAGCACTTGTAGTTATATATTGATCGCAAATGGAACTAACCCAAAGGAAATCTGTTAGCCTAGCACTAAAGTAAAATATTTTCCCTGTTGCACACCACATCTAAAGTGTCAAGTGTGACTGAAACAGTTCACAGCCAAATGTTGACATAAGGCTTCAAGTTGGCAAAACAGAAGGGTACAGTAGTGACATCATGTTTCTAACTTCATGTTTTTTATATGTCTGATTTTCCTTATGATTTGAGAAAAATCATGAATTGTGACAACAGATGTATTAAAACTGAAGCTATGCAGTGATAATGACTGCTGTGATAGAGTACTGATAGTGGACAGTCGCACAGTACAATTATACTGAATGTACAGTTGTATAGCTTGATGATCCTAAGTACGCAGTTGAGGTGGTGCAATATGTGGGAGGTAGATCAGACTTACTAGTGGTGCTACTCAAAAATTGTGCCAGTTTTCAACAGAAACTTATGGAATTTTGTTATGTTGTGTTGAGAAGTATAGCTAGGCTAACAGGGGTGTTAAGTTAATAGCGAAGGACTAAGTGTCAAGATGGGCATTGTTCAGAGACTGAGAGAATGTACATTAACAAATCTGACTGGCATAGGAGGAATCAGGGAAGCTTAGTTTTTCATATGGGGAAGGATTAAGAGGGTTGACTCTTTGGATGGTGATGTTGCATTAGACAGTAGGCTGTATTATGGTGGGGGAGTAGCAAGCAGCTTTTAATGCCATAGTAAAGCTTTTGATACATTATTTTATGCTCAGTATTTGTTATTGTTGCAAGCAATGGTGCCATACTAAATCAAATATAATTGTTTTCAAATGATAAATCTGACAGGGTTAGTGAAGCTTGCATTTTTTTAATAACGTTCATAAGTAAGTGTGAGGATATTAGATGTTATCTGTGCTAGCATGACTGGCTGAAGTTAGGAAATAATTGTAAATTACCCTGTGTTACATATGCCAGCATGACTAGCTATAATTTTGTAAATAAGTTTGTCTTTTGATTCTCATTCTGATTTATGCAAGATGCTTGAATGTCAAATGCTGTTCTTCTGGCTAAGCAACTGTAGATGTTTTTTAAAGAGAATTCTGAATGCATGTTATGCTAGAGTCAGCTGACATAGATATGATGTCATTGTGTACCAGAGCTGGGAGAACAGAATCTTCACTGCATCTGCTTGTTTACTTTTCAAAGTCTGATCTTAGAGAATAAAATTCCCATAGCAGCTTCCTGTTTTAAAAAATCTGCTATAAAAACAGGTTCTGTCCAGTCAAAGTTCAGTAATTGTGTAGTAGCTCAGTTATCATTCAGTTGTTTTCAGAGCTGTTTAGCAGTAGTAGTCCAGTTGTTTCCAGAGTAGTTGTTTGAGTCGCTGAGGATAGACAACAGCCTGGAATTTGGATATACTTCTGCAAGGCAAGATTAGGAATTAAGACTATAAATCTTGCCTTGCTGAGTTATTTAGATTAGGTAGGGACAGATAATCTTCAGATAGTCAGGGGACTACAGCTAATTAGAGGTTTTCTAAAAATAAGTGTGAAATCTGCCCTTCAGTGTTGTTTTCATATTTCCTGTGTGTGAAACTTTGTTGTTTATTGGAATCAGTTATTCAGTGTTTACATGTTCTAAATCCCTTTATTTATTATTAAATATTTTACTACCTCTTATTGTGGCTGATTATTTAGTTAATACTTTTAATAACTTAAGAATGTTTATGCTTATTGTGATAACACCAGGGCCACTCTGAAAAGCCTTACTGCTTGGGTTACATGCTATTGTTTGTTTCAATAGCTATTTTACCCAGGTGTTTGACTGGTAGCAGCCGTTACCTTGTAATTTGGGCAAAGAAACACCAGCAGGTAAATATGTGTCAGTCTTTCCCAAGAGTGTGTGTAAGTTTGAATATCAGACATTTAAGAGTGTGTGTGTGTGTGTCAGATACCTAGAACTGGGACACAGTGCTGTGTAGTGGTTAGTGTGGAGACTCATTTAGGGACCTAGAGTGAATCATATAGTCCAGCCCCAGGTTTGGAAACTGTTCCTGGTGTACCCTTACTGGAAATTGTGTATTTCTATCCCTGCTTTTAGTGACACTCCATTACCGGACTGAGACTCCTTAGTTACTGCCTTTGAATAAAGGGGGCACGTCACAATAAATACTAGGCCATCAACCCTCCTGGGCCAATTTAAGCATAGCCATTTTCCTTTACAAAGGTGAGAATCAAACACTGTGCCTTGTGTCTGTAATGTAAACACCATGACAGTTATACTAACCCCAAAGTTAAATGTGTTTTTTATTCATAATAGGCTGTGTAGAAATCTTCAAATAAATTTTATAGCAAATGAAATATACATTGTACAGAATCCATGATTACTTTTAGTGAAAATGCAGCAGAATCATTAAAAGGAAGTGAAGCCGGCTTCAAAAATGTGTGTACATTTGCTTAACACTTGCTGCTCCTAAAAATGCCATTTTAGGTTAAAAATTCAGCAATTTATGCAGTGTTGGACTGATGATAGTTACAAGGAAAGAAAAGGTATGTGATATATATTAAATAAAGGGAAGAAAATGTTAATGTAATTTTTCTTTTCTGTTAGTGTATGTTTGCCTTTAGCTTAAGTGATAAGTGTTTAAAACACACACACACACATATATATATATATATATATATATATATATATATATATATATATATGAATATATGCACAGATATTAGAATATATGTATTAATAGTAATTACTAATATATAGATAATTATAATTGTAATAAAATTAAAATAATTAGTAATAATAACATAGTTATTATGTTGTTGTTGTGTCTTTCGGCTTTTCCCGGTTAGGGGTCGCCACAGCGGAACTCCGGTCCGCTAATGATTGGCAGTATATGTTTACGTGCCGAGTTGCCAGCCCTGACGCACAACCTTCAACGAAGGTACGCCCATTCACGCATGTCTCCACACAGAAGACGCTTTAGCTGAGAATCGAACAGGACAACGAACGTCTTACTGTGAGGCGACAACGCTACCGCAGCACCACCACCGCATGCAACATAGTTATTATAATTATACTAATTATTAATATATAGATAAGAAATCACTGCAGAGAGTGGTGAGAGTTGACAAGAGGATAACTGGCATTAGTCTTCCCACAATCCAGGATCTTTATACATCGAGAAGCCTAAAGAGAGCCAGCAAAATACTAAGTGGTGCAACTCATCCTGCAAAACAGTGTGTTTATGAGCCTGTCATCGGGTAAAAGATACTGCAGTATTCAATGCAGGACACCTACATTCATAGACAGTTTTTTATCTGAAGGTGATCAGACTTCTTAATTCTTCTAATGACTGACAGGCAAGGAAGTTGGGACCCAGGTGCAATATTTTATCTGAAGTTGTAAATCTTTATTTATACCTTACTGATGGACTTCCCGACACTGCTGTTTCCAAGCTTGTGCCAGCCAAAAACTCTCAGCTAAGACCTACCCATAACGCACCTCTCATAGTCTCTTCAGATCTCACTTGCTGCATTCCTCGTCAGACTCTCTCTCAAAGCTAAGTGGAAATTTTGTGTTTTTTGTGTTGTTTTCTCTCAAACCTTTGTCCCTTTTAATCAGTTTTGTTTTTTTCTTCCCTCGCATGTAACCTGCTTCTAATTCCTACCCTCTACCTTTGGTAGTTAACCTTTTACCATCATTGGTACTGTCCCTCTCTCCTGCCTTTGGTAGGCTCTCTTTTTACCACTTGTGGTATTTCTAAATACCATTGTTTGTATTCTCTCCTTTCCTCCTTATCTTCTCAAAAAAAAAATCCCTTTTCTTTTCCATTGTTGTTGTTTCCTTCTGGGTAGCTCTTTGTTGTCAGTGCTATGTCAGACAAAGTTAAGTTGGGGTTTAAACAGTGAGACAAGTGTGGGTGAAAGATGCCCAACTCAGACGGTCACCCTTGCTGCATTTCTGTTTGGGCGTGGACCATATAAATGCTTCTTGTGCCATCTGGTCTAGTTTTAGCAATCGTACTGTAGCAGAGAGCAAAAACAAGTTAATTTTGAAAAGTTTAGTCAAAATGCCTTTTTCGGAGGCTCTCTCTCTGGGTCGGAGGTCACACCATCTTCTAAAACCAAGAAACACAAGGAAAAATGTACATCCCCGACTGTTATGGAACCGAGTCGGCATTGAGCTTCTCCCAGCGTCCACTGCGCAGACCTCTTCAGCACCAGGCCCTGTGTCTTAACCCCCAGTGCCGTCTCTGATGTTGACTCCTATTTCGGTTACAGCTTTGGCACCATCATCTTCAGTGCTGTCCTTGGTTCTGGCACCAGCTTTGATGACCATACCCACTTCGGCACCATCCCTGGCCATGGTGCCGGTAACTTATTTGGCTCCACAGAGTATGACCTTGGTTCGTAAAGTTGAAGATCTCCCAAGAACCAGATACTCTTCAACCTACAACCCTTTTTTGGGGTACCAGTTTAGAACCTTTCTTGAAAGACTGGATTCTCCTTCATCAACCTCCTTATAGATCCACCAGGAGCCTTTCGGAACAAGATGCTGTGTGGGTTGTGGACCAGCTTCTGGCAGCTAGGGGATTGCCCACCCCAGATAGACCTTCTGTTCCCTTTGGCTCGGAACCCTTCACAGCATACTCACCTGTTTATCCTCCTCCGGCTTCTACCTAGGCCCTGGAGATCTCTGTACCAATGACCATCCCAATGTATACTGTCTCGGCTCCGACTGTGGAGTTTCCCCTGTCGGTACACTCTCTGAGCAGTGTTTGGACACCTTGGTACCTAGCCCGGCACCTATTTTTTCACTGGCGCCATCTATGTCCACGGATCTGACAGCTTCCAGTCCTCTCAGAGCTCCTCATGTGGAGGCGGGCTCCTTAGGGCGGTGTGTGACCCCGGTTCTGAGGTTGTCCTTTTCTCTTCAAGGCTCCCATCCCTCCTCGGACGGGCCTGCTTTCTGGGTGATGGAGAAGGTCCTTGCCTCCACAGGCTTGCAGTCAGCACCAATGGCATCAACACCAGAACCCCCCTCTAGCATGCAGCTGTCTCAACCCCCTACTTTGGGATGCCGGGCACGGGAGCCGCAAGACCTGCCTTTGAAGGGAAACCTTTCTCCAGAGTCCTCCTCAGAAGAATCCACAGGGGAGACATGGTGCAAGAGGAAGCACCTTGATTCCCCTGAGGAATGGAAGGACACTGATTGCGATGAGGGAGAAGGGTCCCCATGGTTCCCCCCCAGACAACATTTCATTTGGAGACATTCTCGAAATCCTCAAGCAGCGAGGAGAATGGAAGTCCTCTAACCCTTCTTCTGAGGAATTGGTGTTCTTGCAAGCCTTCCATGCCCAGCCATCTACTTCCTGGGTGAACCTGTGGATGAGCTTATAAAGCTGATTGTGCAGCATGCCTGGAATTCCTCGGACAATGTAGAATCTGTCCCCCGGAGGCCAAACAAAATTCTATCCACCCCCGAAGACCAGCCCAACTGGTCCAAGCAGTTGACGGTTGATTCCCTGGTCATGGCTGCGGCCATCAAGAGGGAACTGGCAGAAGATAGTTCCACTGCCCATCCTCCAAACAGGGAGTCTCGAGCCATGGACAGACTAGGGAAGCAGACCTATGCTTCAGCGACCTTTGCCATTCAGTCGCTGAACTATCTGGCACACTTCACCTGCCTCTAAAGAGACCTAATTTCTGAAATGTCTTCCTCTTTGGTGGGAGTATTGCCTGATGAGGTGCGTGACACTGTCGCCTCGCAGCTAGCTACCCTTGAATCCATCTCAAACTCCTCAATGTGTTTGATATCTCACACCACCAAGGGGGCAGCTCGAGCTGCCGCATCAGGCTTAGTCATGAGACGTCATGCTTGGATGCATTTGTGTGATTTTGTAGACCCCTTTAAGTCTTCCTTCATCAACACGCCTGTCGATGAATCTGCACTTTTTGGTCCCAAAGTACGAGACACACTAGCACAAAGTGAGAAAGACGGAAAGACCTTGTCTGCTGTGGGCATACATTTTTCCACCCCCCAGAAGTCCAACTCGATGAACCAGAAGGGAGGGAAATTGTGGTTCAAGAAATCTCAAGTATTTTTCGTGACACTTGTGGTGAGCAATCCTCCCGCGGCAGAAGGGGCAACTCATCTGGAAGGTGCCCCTTTCGGGGTAGAAGGGGTCTGTGTAACCAGGGCACTAGAGATTCCTTCTCCAGCCGACTCTGCCAGCGTTCCTTAGCAGCGGCCCGATTGTTTTCCTCTGGAAGCAGTCAGGGGTCATTTTTCTCTGCACCTACCAGCCTGGCAACTCACTACAATCAATGTTTGGGTGCAGAGAATAAAATCCAGAGGCTACTAGATACCATTCGATTTAACTCCCAGACCCGTCAAATGAATCAATGATGTGCCACCCAATCAGAGGGAGGTAGCAGCCTTAGAAATAGAAAAGCTGCTAAGAAAGAGTTATCCAACCAGTCCCACCAGACCAGAGAGGATCCGGGTTTTACTCTAGGTGTTTTTAGTGCCAAAAAAGACAGGGGACTGGAGACCAATCCTGGATTTCTGCCGACTGAACAAATTTGTCAAACCTCAAAAATTCCAGGTGGTCATGGTACAGTCCATTCTTCCCTTTCTAGGGAAGGACAACTGGATGTGCTCTATAGATCTCCAGGACACGCATCACCACATAAAGATGGATCAGTGTTCCCAGAGATTTCTCTGCTTTCAGCTGGGAGCTGATCACTACCAGTTCAGGGCACTGCCATTCGGTCTCTCGACAGTCCCCCAAGTGTTCACCAAATGTATGGCAGTTGTAGTAGCTCATCTTCGACTACAAGGATTCCGGGTGTTTCCGTGTCTAAATGACTGGCTCCTTACCGCCTCGACCAGGAATCTTTTAACCCGCAGCCTCTCTTACACTCAAGGCCTCGCTCTCTGCTTGGGGATTATGATCAACAAGGACAAATCTCAAATGTTCCCAACAAATCCCTGGAATTCATTGGAGCTGTCTTAGACACAACATCTTGTCAAGCTTCCCTCCCTCTTCACAGGCTTTTGAAAATAAGACACCTAATCCAAGTCCTCCTTCCACAGACCTTTGTACCAGCACACCTTGTACTGCAATTCTTAGGCTCCATGGCAGCTGCCATTACCCTAGTACCACTGGCGAGGTTGCACATGAGAATATTAGTGGCTCCTTTCTTCATAATGGTCGATCTTAACCCACCCACTCGACCACATGATACGCCTTACAAACCTTTGCAAGAAAGAAATGCTATGGTGGATGAAGCCAGAATCAAATCTTTGGTGTCGACCGTTCTGTCTCCCCCAACCCAGGGCCACGGTGGCCATGGACGCTTACCTGTTAGGGTGAGGGGGGGGGCATTTCCAGGGAAAGACTGTCCAAGGCACCTGGTCCCCCCATGGAGGCCAATTTGCATATAAATGTCCTGGAACTGAGGGCAGTTCTCTTAGCATTGCAAATGTTCCATACATCCCTCCCTTCTGGGACCATTGCAATTCAATCGGACATGTCACTCGTCTGGTATATCAACGAACAAGGTGGAACCAGGTCTTACCCCGTGTCGGGAATCCATGAGGATTTGGCACTGGGCGATAGCTTTCAACCGCTTTCTTATAGCAACACACATTCCCGGGAGTTCCAACCTTATTGCGGACAATCTGAGCAGGACTATCCTGATGCCTCACGAGTGGTCCCTCAATCCTGTAATAGCGGATTGGATCTTCTGCCGCTGGGGCAGGCCTTGTTGTGATCTGTTTGCTTCCCCTTTAAACAACAAATGCAGAAGCTACTTTGCCCTTATTTCCCCCTCAGGGAGAATCACCGAGGGACTCTCTAACACACGATTGGTACTGTATGCCTTTCCCCCGTTTTGCTTCATCTTGAAATTCCTCCAGAAAGCTCAAAGGTTGGGAAGCAAGGTGATCCTTATTGCCCCTTATTGGCCCCAACAAGTCTGGTTTCCTTTCCTATGGCCTCATCTGATTCAAAGCCCATGGATCCTGGCTCAGTCTCAAGGTCTGCTGTCTCATCCTCAAGGATTGATTCATCCCAATCTCCACAGCTTGGTTCCTCCACTTCCAATGATTGGCAGGTTGCCTGATATCTCATCTCCCGTTCTTGAGATTCTTCTGGCTTTACACAAACCTTTTCACCAGAAGAATTTATTCTAGTAAATGGACTAGGGTCTCTACTTGGGCCAAAGATCAGAACGTAGACACTTTCTCTATGCCTATTCAAAAGATCCTGCAATACCCGACTACTCTTCTACATGCAGGAACCTCCGCATCGACAATCACTGTGCATTTAGCAGCTGTCGCAAATTCTCATAATGGATTTGATAATTCTTCTGTTATGTCACACCATCTATGTAAAACCTTTTTGAAAGGACTATTATACATTAAACCTCCTGTCAAGCCCCCCATAAAACACTGTGACTTGACTTTGGTACTTCAGTCATTAACAAACCCTTCTTTCGAGCCTTCTGATTCATGTGATGTAAATTTTTTATCATGGAAGACTCTACTTTTAGTAGCACTTACTTCAGCGAGAAGAGTATCTGAG
>NC_056726.1:1844522483-1844739983 GCF_019279795.1 Protopterus annectens
ATGCCAAAAAGGAAATCGCTATGTATTGGTCTTACCAAAGTATGTTTAAATAAAGTATTATTGGAGTTCTTTATCCTAATGCTGTATAAGTGGTCATAAATTTGTTTACTTAAAAATCTCTCCATCTTCCATATATAAAAGCATGTGCATTTGCACATAGCTAAATACACAATTCCCTTACTGGAACAATTACCTCTTTTAAAATAAGTCTTACTATGGAGGGGGTTATCTACACTAACAGTTTCCTCTTCGTAAGTAAATTTACAATAAGGGAATCTCCCACATTTTTAGTACCACCGCCATGCCTCTCATTTTTCCGTTTAAAACTTCCTTCAAATATACACTTTAAATTCTGCCCTGTCTTAAAGACAAATTTTGGGTCTGTACCCAGTGTCCCGACCAGTTCAAGGTTAAATCTCAACATGTTCCAATTATTCAATTTACTAGTTTTAACAGAATTTGCAGTGTGGTTATATTCCATGATCGTGGATTTATTAAAGTCCCCCTTTGGTCTTATGTTCATTCACCTTATCCACATATTTAACTCCTGTTAGTGGCTTATATTTTGTCCCCCATCCCGTAATAATCTGCTGTGATACTTCAGCAATTACATTCTGTGGATAACTTCTTTCCATGAATAACCTAGAAATGAATTATATTTCTTTCTGAAAGTCATCAAAAATCAGTCATCCTCGCAGCTCTAACGTACTACCCTTTAATAATGCTCTCTTTCTTTTTATAGATTCTTTCATGATTGCCGTTATTTTGAAGAAGTCCTGATTGAAGTAGGAAGAAAGCACTTAATTATATGTCTGTGGTTCAATAAATATTCTTGTGGTGTATTTAATGGGTTTCCTCCACATTTGTTGTGAATTCGCCATATACCACTATTTTCTTTTAGTTAATTTAGTAGCTTAGTGGCGGTATTTCCCTTTTGTTTTTGTTTTTGTATATTTTCTTTATGCAAGCTTAAAGCTGTAGATATATTTGAGTTTACAAAGTGCATTGTTTAATTTTATTTGTTTTAAGGCAGGAGTTGTATTCCACTTCTAAAGCTTCTGGTTGTTTGATCATTAACTTTAATGGTACATGAACTTGAATTTTGTTTTTTCACCTGTCATAGAGTTGTTTAAACTATTGCTGCCATGACAGTATTTAAAAATTGATTTATTTTAGGGGCAAACACTAATTGTGTTCGTAGATTATTACTCTTCTAACTATTGGCAGTATTACCATAAAATAGGGAAGGGAGTATCAGACTAAAGAGATATCAATAATCCTGTCCTCAAAATAATGCATGCATGTGTGTGGGTGTGGGTGGAGACGCACCTTTGTGCAAAAAAAGTCTTGAACAATTTTGTAGTAATTGCTAATTAAATAATACTGAAATACACTGAGGATAGGAAGTGAGATGAGGAAGTTCCTGAGGATCCAGCGATTATGACTCATCTTTTCAACTGGTAAGTGTACAGCTTATTTAAGTGTGGCGGGTGTTGGTTTCTACCCAATTTAGCAGTGTCCATTTGTAGTATTCTGCTAAGGCAGTCACCTGTAGGAAGGAAAGCCTTTCTAATTAAAAAAATATTGCCAATGTCCGATAGCCATTATTAATATCGTTGCTCTGTATTAATTGCATTTTTCAGTTTTCCTTCATGTATTGCCTTGCATTAGCCTTGCTAATCTTCTGATATGTAGTAGATTGCTGTAGGTAATCATTTCCAGAAGAAAGCAGTAATCACTGTTTAATCACTTAAATGCACTGAGTGCATGATTTCATGCTTCATTTGAAAAAAAATTGTAGCAGGAGAACAAGGCTGTCTTGATTAGTTCTGGATGCATTTGCCTACTTTTTAATTAACAAAAAATGTAGGCCAAATGGCACATCTCAAAGCAAATGGACTTCAAAGCTGTACCTATGAAATGGATATTTTTGCTGGGGCATTAAATTGTCAAGAGGTCAAAAAGGCAAATAAGTAAACAGGGGATGTTGGAGGAGGCTGGATATCTAGCTTTACAAACCACATTCCATTCCTCAAATCTTTAGTTTGTCTAAGAGGAATAAACCAGGGCAGAAAAACAGAACTTTGTTACCCAGGCTTAGACACTAATGCACTGACAATAAAGAGAAGTATGTTTGCAGCTGCAGTTGGGTTAATTGAAAGCAGACACAAAATATGTGCCGGTTTTGCTTCCTGTAGGGAGCAGTCCATCTTCAGCAGTTCTTCAACTTATTTTATCTGCTGAGCTAACAACACAGAACTAGATAGCTACAGCTTAGTTCAGAGAAGGAGCCTGTCTTGGTTACATAACTGAGAACTGCTATACAGCCAATACTGCTTTAAAGGAGCTGAAAACTGAACTGTTTCCCTTGCTGCTTTCAGGGCCATGGTCATCCACAGAGGTAATGAGGTCTATTGCAGTGAAGAACAAGAGGTTTACCTAAAAAGGAAACCAGCCATCTTCATCCTACACTTTACTGGACTTGTACCTTAGGATACACCAGCATGGTTTCACAAGGAATGATTTCTTTTTACTGGATTCTTGAGAGAGTGGATACAGCTCAGAACTGCTTCTCGTTTGTTCATCAAAGAGCAAAGACTCTTAAAGACTACTTTCTTCCTGAAGAATCTGAGGAAAAAGAACCTGGACTAAACTTTAACCCCTCCCCCCAGCACTGTTTCCTACCCAAAAGTTTGCGGATGTAAAAGAACATTTTTGTAGGGATTTACAAGTGTTACTTGACCTTGGCCTCTGAAAGACATGCGTGAATGGGTGCCTTCATTGAAGGTTGGGCGTCGGGCTGGCAACTCAGCACCATAAAAAAAAATCGACTGCCAATCATTAGCGGACCGAAGTTCCGCTGTGGCGACCCCTAACCAGGAAAAGCCGAAAAGACAAACAAACCTGACCTTCCTAAACATAATATGAACTTATTAAACTTTTTGATGAACACTTGACTAATTAGTTGAACTTTTTTCTGCCTTGTTAATCTTTACAACACTTTTACATACTGCCTATTCATTAAGTTATTCTAATTTGATATTTTTAATATTGTAATACATTGTATGCGGTGCTGCGGTAGCGTTGTCGCCTCACAGTTAGACGTTGCCCATTCGATTCTCAGAGCGTCTTCTGTGTGGCGACATGCGTGAATGGGCGTTCCTTTGTTGAAGGTTGTGCATTAGGCCCGGCAAGCCAGCAGGTAAAACTCTACTGCCAATCATTAGCGGACCGGAGTTCCGCTGTGGCGACCCCTAACCGGGAAAAGCCAAAAGAAACAAACAATACATTTTATTTTTATACACACTCAACCTGGTGCTCGCTAGCTGTTTTTAATTCTTAGCTTAATTTGAACCTACAACAGTAGGTATGGGTTTCTCATCTTAAGAGTCCCTCGACTGAAAGCCCTCTGACTGATTTGTCGTTGAAAGGAGGCCGGCCGCTCTCTGATCCCTATCTGTGGGACGGTTTCTGAACCAAAAGGGGAAACGGAGTCTCATCTGGTTCAGGTAGGATGAAAAATAAACTTTTCTTTTAATTTAATTTAACCTTGTCGACAAGAGTTTTATTTTTAGTTAAGGGTGGGTAGGATTACTTGTTAGGATTATTTTGTTAGGATCACTCATTAAGATAGCCCCATTTTATAATAAGCCCTGTAAAATAACTTTGATACAGTCCTAAAATAAGAAATCTAGGGGAAACATGGGTTCGAGTTGCTGCAAGTGTGAGAGTGATGTCTGTTTAAATGTTGATGCTAAGTATATGAAAGGTTTAAACAAAAATAATGTTAAATTTTTGAAAAAGTGGAAGTCGAGATATGATTTTGATGGTACACTGAATAAGAATGCCTTTGCAAAATTGGTTAGAGATTTGAAAAGAGATGCGGGAACTAGAACTAAGACAATTACGATTTCCCCAAGCACAAAGATGGTTAGAAGAGGCAAATAAATGAGCTATAAAAGAAAAACAGTGCCAGGAAAAAGAAAAAATAAATCAAAAGGGATCACTGGTGCCAAGTGGAAAAGTAGCTTTATTTTTAGATAAGGAGGATGAGCATACAGTTTGTGCGGTACAAAGGCAGGCAACTGCCCCACCGTATGGGGAAATTGCTGCTGCCATACCGGCGGAACCTCCTCAATATCAGTCTGAAGATGTGGGATCTGTACAGCAGGGTGGGTTATTGGCTGCTCAAGGAAGCGTTGTGACCCTTCCAATTTACCCGTAAATTCCCGTAGTACCCAAGGTTGCTTTGCAACAGGTAGACCAACCTATGCAGTTAAGGTCAGGACCAGCAGGGCAAGGACATTGAGCAATTAAACTTTCTGACTACTCAGAAGCTCTTCCCTTAATACAAGTTGCAAACCCACAAGCAGGGGATGTTGGACAAGAGCCAACTATTTTAGTTTATCGTCCCTGGGCTAGAGAGGATATAAAACAAGCTACAGATGGTATTCCTCATCCCAAGGTTAATTTTCAAAAGTTTTCTGAGGACATAGTTGGTATGCGTTTAAGTTATCATCTAAATGGTTTAGAAGTAGAACAAGTAGTGCGACAAATCCTGGGTCCAGACATGTAAGGCAGATGACAGCACTACATTAAAGCATAATTCTGGGGTGTTAGACACGCGAGTCACTGATCTGTTAAAGAGGATTTCTGATAAGCGGCATCCAAGAGCAGATTGGACAGTAATAAATCAGTGCATCCAAAATGATGATGAATCTGTGGATCACTATTATAAGATTGACAGAAGTGTTCAATAACCATTGTGGAATGATGATTCCGCAGGATCAGACCAATGATAGTCCATATGAACAGCAATTGCAAAATGCTTTTCTTAAAGGTTGTAGGGCTCCGATAAGTAGTTTTATAACTAAGCATATGGTAGATCATTGAACATGTAGATTGCAACCTTTGTTTAAATATGCATGGCATGCTGAGCGACATTTCAATTTAAAAAAGAAAAAGAAAGTACAAGTGTTAGCTGTAGGGGATGATGGTGGTATATTCTTGGTACAGGACCAAAGGGGGCAAGGGTGCCGTGGTGGCGTAAAAAAACGTGGAGGCCCGAAATGGGACACGTTAAATAAACCAGGTGGACATTCGGAGGAATATGAGGGGAGGTTAAAATGTGGAGAATGTTTTAAGTGCGGTAGATGTGGGCACTTCTCTGCCAACTGTGAAGAGTGGCAACACCCCCACAGCTTACGAACAAGGGCTCCGCATGACTATATGATAGTAATGGAAGGCGCCAAATTCATTATTGTGATTATTGTAGAGAAGAAGAAAATGAGTATGATTGTGATGATGATGAGGCAGACACTCTCTGCGATGAATGTCAGAACACTCAGAAGGAAGGGTGAGATTGTGACTATGAAGTCATAAACCAGGCAAATTTGGGTATTGCTATGCATATGGATCAAAAACCCATGATAGAGTTTTTGGTTGAGGGACAGAAAGTGGAGTTTTTATGTGATTCACGTGCATCGCGTACACTTTTGGGTCCAGCAGTTCTGCCCCCGAACTGCGAGACAGACCAGTTTGTCCTTGTGAAAGCGGCAAACGGGAAAATCTATAAGGAACCACTGTCTCATCCTCTATTGTTCACAGATCCACAAACAAACCAAACTGTTAGGTGTAGGGTAATTATATCGAAAGTTTGTCCAGTTAATTTGCTGGGAAGAGATTTGATGCATTTGTTTGGAATAGCGGCAATTCCCACACCTAAAGGCATTGAGGCGAAAATGGCTTGGTGGTACAAGGGAGTACAAGACTTGTTTTACTGGTATAGCCAGGACTTGATTTCAAACGGGCCGGGGAGGGTTGATACAGATTTGATCAACCTAGCTTTAAGTAAATCTAGGAGCGGGTCACTGCAGGTTGCGGTGCACTTACATTGTACAATGTTCTACAGAAAGGCCCCTGGTCCGGATAAAGAATTTGAAAAAGAATTCTTTAAGCACAAACGTGCAAGGATAATTTTGAATGATATGTTTTGGGATACGCAAGGTAATACAGTAGTGACCTGTACTTTGACTAAGGAAATGAGTTCTTTATATCGCTCAGGTTATAGCCCACATATTTCAATTACTAAAGCGGTGGGGACACATTGGGTAAATTTGGCGAAAAAGGTAACGAATTGGGACACAATGTCCGAAAGTCAATTGAAAGATCAACAGATCCAGGTACAAAGATTAAATTGGGTGACTTGGGCACAACCAAGTGTGCACCTCAGGGATGACAAAACAGAAATGGCATGACAAATCCTCCTAACTCAAGAGGAAGATAGTGCGTTAAGTGCCTTACCTGTAGACTTATGGACAAAAGGTAAAGGGGATGTAGGACTGATGAAAACAGCAGGTGAAGTTTGTATAACTCCAAAGTCAGGTTTTAGACCTCGTAAGCACCAATACCCGCTAAGTAAACAAGCAGAGGAAGGAATTAAGCCAGTCATTGAGCAGCTAAAACAGGTAGGAATTCTTGTTGAATGCCCAGATTCGCCCTGCAATACTCCGTTGTTTCCTGTAAAGAAACCGGATGGGTCATGGAGGTTGGTTCAGGATTTACAAGCAGTTAATTCAGCTGTGATCCCAAGAGCACCGGTGGTCCCTGACCCCTATACATTACTTAATGATTTACTACCTCAGCACAGATATTTTTCTGTCATAGATATAATCAATGCCTTTTTCTCCATACCAGTACATAAGGAGAGTAGATTTTGGTTTGCATTCACTTATCAAGGTAAAAGATACACCTACACCAGATTGCCACAGGGTTATTGTGAGAGCCCGACAATATTCGCACAAGAAATGGCTGCGAATTTAGCTCAGTTTGTTCCCCCAGAGGGAAGCCAGGTTCTGTTGTATGTAGATGATATTTTGTTGACCTCACCCACGCAGGAAGGTTGTAAAAGGGATACCCTTGCCCTTCTTAGTTTTTTAGCTGAGCAAGGACATAAATAAAGAGAAGTTACAATTGTGGAAAGCACAAGTAAAGTACTTGGGTTATTTAATTTCGCAGGCAGGTAGACAATTGGAGAACAAAAGAAAACAAGCAATTCTTGAGGCACCTATGCCCACAACTAAGCGGGAGATGATGTCCTTTTTAGGTGTGACTAATTTTTGTAGAAGTTGGATCCCTAACTATGCTGAGGAAGTAGGGCCATTGACCGCACTAATCTATAACACTCCCATGGCAGCTAAGAATAATATACAGTGGACAAATACGGCAATACAGGCATTTAATAGAATTAAGCAATTGATAGCAGGATCCTCTGTTTTGGGTTTTCCGAACTATTCTAAGCCGTTTGTACAAATGGTTGATTGTAAGGGAGGATATAGGACTTCGGTTCTGGTACAAGTACATGGGGATAAACAGAGACCGATAGCTTTCTACTCCTCCAGATTAGATCCTGTTGCAAGGGCATTGCCGCATTGTGTTCAAGCTGTAGTGGCAGCCGCCATGGAAGTACAAGCCTCAGCATCATTAGTTTTGTTTCACCCATTGCAATTGCGGGTTCCACATTCAGTAGCTACTATACTTTTGCAAGATAAGATAACATTTTTATCTCCTAGTTGACATTTGTCATGTATGACAGTGCTACTGACACAGCCTCATATGACCATAGAAAGATGTACTACTCTTAATCCGCGACACTTTTGCCAACTCCAGAAGACGGTACTCCACATGTTTGTTTAGAGAGCGTTCATGACAAAGTACTTCCCCGACCAGATTTAACGGATATTCAGTTGGTAGATTCTGATCTCGTTTTGTTTGTAGATGGATCAGCAAAGAAGGACACTGTAGGAAAAACACTAGTAGGGTATACAGTCACCACAGAAACTGAAGTTTTGGAGGCAAAAAGATTGTCAAACATTTATTCTGCACAAGCAGCTGAGTTGGTGGCTTTGACTCGAGCTTGTACCTTAGGGGAGGGTAAGAAGGTGACAATTTATACAGATAGTCAATATGCTTTCTCCACTGTACATGTTTTCGCTCAACAATGGAAGAATAGGAGAATGGTTACTGCGACAGGCAAACCAATAAATCACAGAGATTTAATTTTACAGTTAGATGCAGTGCAACTACCACTTCAGATAGTGATATGTAAATGTTCTACACATACCAACAGAAAAGATCCTGTCTCCAGGGGAAATGCACTTGCTGATATGGCTGCACAAAAGGCAGTTCAAGAAAATGATTTGCTTTTACATGACAATGATTTAGAGCCCGGACACCTCTTAGACTTAGAGACACTAAAAGTAATGCAAACATTGACAACACAGAAGGAAAAATGTTGTTGGGTAAAATATGGTATCACTCAACAGGATGGGTTGTATAGGGCATCAGATGGCAAAATGGTATTACCCTCAAACCTTTTTAGGTATGCGGCATTGGTTAGCCATGGACCTGCCCATGTAGGAATACAGACGATTCAAATAGTGTCTAATGTGTTTTGGTGTAAAGGGTTTTCAACTTATGCAAAGCATTTCTGTTTATCTTGTTTATTATGTGCAAAGTATCATGCTCAGGGGGGAGCTAAAGTCTCAGCAAGCATTCCCTACCCCTCCAGATCCATTCCACACACTCTGTATGGACTTTATTGAATTGACACCCTCAGAGGGAAAAAGGTTCTGTTTAGTCATTATTGATGCTTTTTCTAAATGGGTAGAAGCTTTTCCAGTAAAGCACCCGAATGCACAAACAGTAGCAAAGCTTTTGACTACAGAAATAATTCCCCGATTTGGTTTACCAAGACGCATTTACAGTGATAATGGGTCTCATTTTGTTAACCAGATAGTTCAGAAGTTGGGTCAAGTGTTTCAAATTGATCGTAAATATCATTGTGCTTACCATCCCCAATCAGCTGGACTGGTGGAAAGACACAACGGTGTCTTGAAGAGTAAGCTCCACAAACTAATGGCAGAAACACATACATCATGGACTGCGTGCCTTCCTTTGGCACTCCTGTATATGCGAATCTCACCTTCCTACAAAGGACTTACACCATTTGAACTTTTGTTTGGGAGACCATATTACATCCCGCAGTGGCAAGGATTGTTGCCAGCGGAATGTGAGGGGGGTGAGGATCTAGCGGATTATATGAAGAAGCTGCTAAATGTCAAATCTCTTGTAACCAATGACTCCTTTGCAGATTCCAGAAATGAAACCTTGTTAAGCATGGCACCCGGGGACTGGGTGTGGATCCAAATTGTGAAGAGAAAGAATTGGTCATCCCCCAGGTGGCAAGGCCCATACAAAGTACTTATCTCGACACCTACGGTTGTAAAGATCGCTGAGAGGACTTCGTGGATTCATATCACCCACTGTAAAAAACTCAAGGCTCTTCCTTCTGCCATTGATATTGGTCAAACTCCACTGGACCTCTGAGCGTAAAGTCTGGCTACAAAGGGGGATTAGCCCAATAGGGGTTAGTTCGTCTCAAACCCAGTGAAGAAACCAACGGCGCGAGGTAGTCCTTAGGGAGGATGGCCACGTTCAACTGGTACTTGAACTGTCACATGATGATGATTTTGGTGGCGAAAGTAAATATATCCATACGAGAAGGAACAGTTGCAAGAGAAAAAGGAATGATGGTGCCGCAAGCGCAAACAGGTGTTACTACTGTGTTTAAGGTGAAACTTTGTGAAGGAATTTTGGACTGTTCTAAATGGAACAATAATAATTTCTTGACTCGTGCAAAATACTTGTGCAATAGAGACTGTACGTCCTGGTCAAATGTTTGGTGGTCAACAGATGTGAATGGATGGGAAACAAGTGGTGCAGTGATACCAGAGAATGATAAAAGCAGGCAACAAAGAATAAAAATTGTGCATTTCCAAGGTACCAAAGTAATTACTATAACCATTGTGTCACCACAAGAAAGTGATTCAGGAGTTTATGGAATCGGAGTGTCCCTTCCAACTAGAACTGATCCTTTGGGGACCCTCCAACTTAAAGTACAAAGCCTTAAGAATGCCACAAATAAAGCAGATTTTGCCTTCACAAAAGAAGAACAATTGTTACTCGAGACGGGATTCGTACACCATAATGAATGGTTATCTTGGGTTAGATATAGTACCCGAGAAGCACATCGTGAGAACTGTATTTCTTGTGCAGCAGGTAAACCGCAACTAGCGACAGTCCCATTGATGCAAGATGAAGGTAACCTAACATGTCTGTTAAAATTATTCTTCAACAGAACTGAAGATAAATGCAAAAATGAAACTCAGCGTTTTCCAGTCATAAGCAAAGTTGAGAAACCGCCTGCAGCGATTTCCTATCCAGGATGTTCTTCATCTCACAATTGCTGCAGTCCTTACATATGGGTAGTCCGCTGTCCTCGGTCGGCCCGAATACCAAAGTATTAGGCTGACGTCGGTCATGGGCGCTCAGATCTGACATCATAGCGTCAGGGTATAAAAGCGCATGACCAACGTCATATCCTCAGTCTTTTTTGCCGCATGGTCCGATGCAGAAGCAGCGTTGCAAGTGCCGCTGCGCTCTGAAATTTTCGTATTCTGAGTTTCAGACCGAAACCAAGTTGGGCTAAGTACCTCGTTGGGGAATATTTTTGTTTTTTCTTGTCTCAGTTAATTCCGGATGTCAGAAAAAGTGAATAATTGTATTTCTTGTGGGAAACAGATACCGCATAGGAATTATCACTCTCTTTGCATTCCTTGTTTGGGACGGACCACGTAGTCGGGTGTCGGTTTTGTGCTAGGTTTAATAAGCGCACTATGAAAAGAAGGTTAGATTGTGCTAGGTTAGTCTTTGGTAAGCGGTGTAATTATAATATGCCGTCGGATCCTCCGCCGCTTCCCGAAGAAGCGCAAAGACAAATCCTTGAAACCTATACAGGTTGATTCGTCTTCGACGCCGGTCCTGCAGAAGCTACAGTGGAGCAGGTGGATCCGCTGAAGTTTCTGTTGAGTCTCAGGGGAAACTTTGATTTTGCAGGATGTGGCCTCACAGGAGTCAGGTCAAGCTGAAGGGGCCTCTCAGGTTACTGTTCTCCCTTCTATGCCTAAGGTGGTTAGGCCTTCTGCTACTATTTCTAAGGCTTCTTCTAAGGGCAGGTCTGTTTTGCCTTCCTCTGGTGTCCCTCCAGGTACTTCAGGGTCTGTGCCTAAAAAGCACATGCTTAAAATGGCAGAAGATTTGATTTCTTTAATTAGAGGTTCTATGCCCTCCTGATAAGAGGCCCAGGGTGGAGCCAGAGTTGGAAAGTTTGGATCAGGCCTCAGGCGACTCAGACTCTTTTGCTGAAGATATTCAAGATTTTCCCCTTATTGATTCTGATGCAGAGGATTCCACTCCTTCTGCTTCTCCTCTAGAGGATTTTTCGTTTCAGAAACTCTGCATTCCATGAGGGAGCATTTTAAGTGGGAAGGACAGGATTTCTCTGATTCACGAAAGAGGCTTAGGGAATTCTTGTTTTACCACAGCATAGACCCTTGGCTATACCTCCTGTTTTGGATGTTGTTCAAGATGTTTTCTCGGAGGCTTCCCTTAATCCAGATTCTTTGCCTCCTGCCAGTTAAACCGGACAGGTATTACAGGGTGCCTGAGGCTCATAAATATCTGTATAAGAGTCCTAGGGCGTACCCAGAGACTATTAGTCAGTTGCCTAAGTGTGTTAGAGCTTCTGTTGTAAAGAAGTCGGTTCCTCTAGATAAGGAAGCTAGAGCTTTGGATAGATGGGGTAAGAAGGTGTATACCTCTTCTACTTTAGCAATGAGGGCTTTAAATTGCCAGTTTCATATGTTGAAGTATCAGAATTTCCTCCTTTCTCAGCTAAAATCTAAAGTGGATGCTTTGGCAGAGGGCATAGAGTGTAAAGAATTGCAGGATTTAGTACATGTCTCTGAACAGGTGGGTAAGCATTCTTTGCAGTGTGGTTTTGATGCTGTGCAGGCCTCTTCTAGGGTGGCTGCCACTGGATCAGTTCTTCGTAGGCATGCCTGGCTTAAGGATCAGAATTTGTCTGAGCATGTTAAAACTAGAATTCTGGATGCCCTTTACAGTCTGAAGTTTTGTTTGGTCCCCTGTGGAGTCGGTTTTGAAGAAAATGGAAGACAAGGCTAAGTCTATGCAGACTGTTAAAGATTTTTTGCAGGTGCAACCTCCAAAGTTTAGTAGAAATTGGCCTACTAAGGGGTGGACCTACCCTTCTTCTGATACTCAGTCTAGGGGTAGATCTAGACTTGGCAGGGGCAGAGCTCACAGTACATTCAGGCCTAGAACTTGGAGTTCACCTGCACAATCTGCAGGTGAGGGCAGGGGCCAGTCCTTTCGTAAACAGGCCCAATGACCTGCATTTTCAGCTGCCAGATTCTTCTTCCCTGGCAGCTCCTTTGGGAGGAAAATTAGCACTCTTCAAGCAAAACTGGCTTTTAGTCACCCAGGACAAATGGGTATTGGACATTATAAACCGAGGCTACAAGTTCTATTTCCATACATTGCCTCCTTTCAAAGGCATGCCAGACGTTCCTCCTCGGCAAAGGATAGAGGCTCACAGGCAGATTTCTTTACTTCTTCAAATAGGAGCTATACAGCCAGTTCCTCTGTCAGAAGTGGGACTAGGATTTTATTCTCGCCTGTTTCTAGTACCAAAGAAAGGGAACACGTGGAGACCAATTTTGGATTTATCTATCCTCAACACTTATCTG
Source organism: Protopterus annectens (assembly GCF_019279795.1). NCBI lineage: Eukaryota > Metazoa > Chordata > Ceratodontiformes > Protopteridae > Protopterus > Protopterus annectens. The sequence goes on from NC_056726.1 coordinate 1,844,535,152, forward strand.
GACATTCCAAAGTTCAAAATGCTGACGTTACAACAGCTTTTACCTCTGTTGGGAAAAGATCACTGGATGGTAACTCTGGATCTCAAAGAGGCTTATCTTCATGTTCCTGTCAGGCCCAGTTGCAGGAGGTACCTGCGCTGGGCTGGAAATTTACATTATCAGTTCTCTGCATTGCCCTTTGGCTTATCTACTGCCCAGAGTGTTCACAAAGGTTCTGGCTCCAGTGATAGCCTTTTTCAGGTTAAAAGGAATACAGATTTATCCTTATTTAGACGATTGCCTGATTATTGCACAACACAAAGACGAACTTCTGCATCATCTACAGTATGTGATGGTAGTGTTAAGATGCCTAGGGTATTCTGTGAACGAAACAAAGTCCAGTCTAGTACCCTCTCAGGACATGTGCTTTCTGGGTGTGAGACTGAATACAGCTTCCCAGATGGCCTTTTTGACCTCGGACAAACAAAGAAGCCTTTCTTTATTTCCATCAAATGTCTCTACAATCCAGGCTGACTGCAAAGACAGTCCTTCAAGCCTTGGGGTTCATGGCATCTTGTATTCTGGTGCTTCCCAATGCCAAACTGCATATGAGGAAGCTTCAATGGTATCTCAAAATGTATGGACACAACACTGCCAAGATCTAGACACTGTCATTCAGATAATACCTTGCATTCAGAAAGAATTTTTGTGGTGGGCTCAGGAATGTCACCTAAACAAGGGACTCTCTGTGACCCGACCAGAGGCGAGTCAGATTCTAACGACAGATGCCTCGGACAAGGCTTGGGGAGCACACCTCAATGGAAAATGGGTGCAAGACACGTGGCCTGTCAGACTTCAACATTTGCATATCAATTTGAAGGAGATGTTAGCAGTCCAATTTGCATTGATGGCTTTCAAGGATTTACTTCACCCAGGACAGGTGTTGATTCAAACAGACAACACTACTGTCATGTGGTACATCAACAAGCAAGGGGAACCCATTCGTACCCTCTTTGCAGGCAAGCGATGATTTTGTGGGAGACTGCTCTCAGTTTACACCTCAATCTTCAGGCAAGGTTTCTACCAGGAGCACAGAACTCCTTAGCGGATGTGTTGAGCAGACAAATTGTGGATCCTCACGAGTGGAAACTGGATCCTCATGTGTTTCAAAAGTTGACAGTGTTATGGGGACTCCAGACATAGATCTGTTCACTTCTCCACTAAATTACCAGTTGCCAAAGTTTTGCACAAAATGTTTCATCCCACAGCTTGGAAGGTGGATGCTCTATCATTCAGTTGGAACAATCTTCATGTCTATGCCTTTCCACCTCTGCCTCTCATTCCCAAGGTACTCCTGAAGGCCAGAATAGACAAGCCATCCATGATTCTGATAGCCGGATTGGCCTCAACAGCACTGGTACCCACTACTGAGGAGTTTGGCAGGAGCCTCCATGGCCTCTGCCTTTGATTCCGTGATCTTTGTCTCAGGAGGGCAATCACTTCCTCAATGTCAAGATTCAGTCTCTGCATCTCACAGCCTGGCATATTCTGTTGTAGACCTTGGAGAGTCTCAGCTTCCATAACAAGTTTTGAATGTTATTTTGGAGGCCAGAAGGCCTAGTACAAGGAAAGTTTACGCTGATAAATGGAGGAGATTTTTTCTTTGGAGCAAAGCGAAGGACTTTGATGTTTCCAAGCCTGATTTAAGTGTTTCTCTTCAATATCTTACTGAGTTATTGGACAAGGGTTTGTCTTTCTCCTCGATAAAGGTTCATGCTGCAGCCATTTCTGCTCACTATGATTGTGACCCTCCTTTATTTTCCCATCCTTTGTTTAAGCAATTTCTTAGAGGGGCAAAGAACATAAGACCGCCACGTAGAGCTCCTACTCCTGCTTGGAATCTCAATTTTGTGTTGGAAAAGCTTACTCTACAACCTTTTGAGCCTGCAGCTACTGCCGAGTTAAAGTATTTATCATGGAAGACTGCTTTTGTTGGCCATTACCTCTGCAAGAAGGGTTTCTGAATTACAGGCCCTTATGGCAGTGGAACCTTTCCTGATTTTTCATAAGGATAGGGTATCTTTGCGTACTAATCCTTCCTTTATGCCTAAAGTGGTTTCTAGTGTGGCCTTGAACCAAACTATTCATTTGCCTACTTTTATGCAAACCCTCAAAATAAAGGGAGAAGATTTTGCATACTTTGGATATTCACAGGCAGTTACGTTATTATTTGAGCAGAACCAAGGGGTTCAGGCAGTCTCAGCAGTTGTTTGTTTCTTTTGCTTTGGGTTCTCAGGGAAAACCTGTTTCAAAACAAACTATTTCTAAATGGATTGGGTTTTGTATTTCTTTCTGTTATTCCCATCATGGTAAGGAGATTCCGGCTGGAATCAGACCTCATTCCACTAGAGCTACTGCCACTTCTACTGCCTTTCTAAGGGTAGCTACAAAAGATATTTTGGAAGCAGCCACTTGGAGTTCAGTACATATTTTTTCCAAGCAATACCACCTTCCTCTTTATTCTAAGTCTAGGGCTGGATTTGCCACTGCTATATTACAGGGCATTTTAGCAGCCCCTAATGCTTTATGATTTTGCCATCCTCCCTTTACCTCTGCTTTGGGATTCTACCCATATGTAAGGACTGCAGCAATGTGAGATGAAGAACATAGTACAGTTTTGTACCTACCATAAATGTAGATGTTCGAAGATCCACATTGCTGCAGTCCAATTTACCTCCCTCCTTCCCTCTGTAGTTTGGCATGGTTATATGGTTTGGGTGATGGTTGTTGTTGGGCATGTTTTTGGGAGGCATCCTGTTTTTGGGCTGTGGCCTTTCTTTTTAGGGCCTTCTGACATCTGGGGCAAGAAAAGACAGAGGATATGACGTCGGTCATGCGCTTTTATACCCTGACGCTATGATGTCAGATCTGAGCGCCCATGACCGACGTCAGCCTAATACTTTGGTATTCGGGCCGACTGAGGACAGCGGACTACCCATATGTAAGGACTGCAGCAATGTGGATCTTCGAACATCTACATTTATGGTAGGTACAAAACTGTACTTTCGTATATGTGCATTTCCAGAGATGGCACAGGGAAGAATTATGGCAATATGGGACAGAACTATTGCAATGTTACTGTGAATGGCAATGAGAATCCATTTCTGGAGAACCAAACTCATAGTTTAGCAGACGTATGGTGGTTATGTGGAGACAACAAACTCAGATCAAGGCTTACGATTCCCTGGAATAGAACTTGTGCACTTGTAAAGTTAATTCTGCCATTCTACATTTTCCCAGTTCCAGCAAGCAGTTTCGTGAGAGAACCTGAAATAAAGCCGAAGTGGTTGAGTAGGAGAAAAAGAGAGGCACCGAAGCAATCTTTCGATAACGGTGTCTACATAGATAGCCTTGGCATACCAAGAGGCGTACCTGATGAATACAAAGCAATAAACCAAATAGCAGCTGGGTTTACATCCATCTTTGTCTGGATTCAACCTAATAAGAATGTGGACTGGATCAACTACATTTACTATAACCAGCAGCGTTTTGTGAACTATACCAAAGATGCATTGAAAGGAATTGCTGAACAACTGGAGGCCACTTCGCAGGTGGCATGGCAGAATCAAATTGTGTTGGATATGCTCCTTGCCAAAGAAGGAGGAGTTTGCAAGATGTTTGGGACTTTCTGTTGTACATATATTCCAAACAACACTGCACCTGACGGAAGTATCACTAGAGCTTTGAAAGGTTTGGAAATGTTATCTGAAGAATTGGCAGAGAACTCTGGGGTAAGTAATCCCTTTACAGACTTTCTACAAGCGTGGTTTGGAAAATGGAGTCATCTCATCAGCAGTTTCCTGGTGTCCGTTGGAGTCGCTGTGGCTGTCGTGGTGGTATGTGGTTGTTGTTGTATACCCTGTATCAGAGGTCTTCTACAAAGACTGGTTGATACTGCTGTTTGAAGATGATGTACCAGCAATTGCAACAGACTGGTGAAAGTGAATACATTGAAGTCTGACTTTTGCAAATGTTTTTGAAGTTTAAAAATTTGTCTTGCCAATGAAGTAATGTATGCAAAGAAAAACTTAGTTTTTACCATATATTGCTGAAATAAAAAGACAAAAGTGTTTTCAGGGGGGAAATGTTAAGAGAAAAAGTTTTAAAACATACTGTTATGTCTTTTTCCTCCTCTTGCAAAGTGAACATGTTATTTGTTGGGATATGCCTATCAAAGATGGGCCTCATCTGTGAACAAAATGCAACATTGCTTATAAACCTGAATAATATCGGTTTTCTGCTTTTCAGAATAAAGAGATTTGGTTATAGCTTAGTGAAGCCTGGGATAAGGACGCATGGCCGAGTAAGAGTTAATTTACTGAAGCAGGCTGTGTGTCCTGGAAAATTTGAGCTACCATTGTTGAACTGAACATTCTGTACTTCTTGAACATTCTGTACTAACTGTTGGTTTGAGGTGATTTGTGATAAACATGTTTATCCTATATGTTTTTCATAGCCAACTGTCAATGGTCAGAAATGTAACAAAAAGTTGTTTTGCTTGCAGTATAAAAGTTGATGTCAGTAAACAAGTTGACCAGAGGAGATCATCTTGGCCAACATGTTGTGTAATCTGCTTAGCTGCTAATAAAGAAGATTTTTCATCACCTGAGGCAAATGTGACTCATTTGAATTTTTCTTCTGACAGTATGGAAAAGAAAAATTACATGTTGAACCATTTCCCACCCTACTGTTTGATACTACTCTTTAGACGAAATGCATAGCTAACCATATGAAACTGACATACCCCTTTCATGTTAAATTGGTGGCCAATGATGCAGATCATAAAACCATAGCCCTTCAGCATCACATACTAAATGATGGCCATGGATGGAATTATTCACCTGTTTATCATGGCTGTAGTGATCGAGTTTTCACAGCATTGTAATTATTACTTTTTCTTTCAGGAGTATGTAAACTAAAGTCTAATGTTCTGTTTTATAGCATATAGTTGTCTTGCACAACACCTGTCAATTACTAGTGTATCCAGATGTAGTCATGTTGTCTTTGTTGATTCTTTCTCCCTTGCAGGTGAACTGTGTAGTGATGAGGGGTTTGAATGAAGATGAAGTTGTTGATTTTGTGGCCCTTACAGAGAAGATGCCTCTTGATGTCAGATTTATTGAATACATGCCTTTCAATGGTATGTACTGTATTTTGTTACTGGCTTATCGTAGCACTCAACAGTTTCTTATCAAGATTACCAGATGATGTGTTTTGTAGCTGTGTTTTTTTTCTTTAAAGGAGGTGAAAATGGCGAATAGTTGTACATTTTCTGGGCTTAACTGTATTTGTGTGGTCCCAGTTTCCACCGCATTCCCAGTTTACATTATGAAAGCTTGTGGCTATGCTGTTGCTGCTTAATACCTCCAGCATTTATGGTGTGTACATCTCTAATGCCTTGAAATACATGATGAGGGAAATGTATTTTTACTCGTGCCAAAGGAGAGTGATTACAGTGAGAACAGAGTATAGCAGCTATGTACATATCCTTGGGACGAAGTTAGAGAATTACTACAGCTGGTTTAGAACTTACACATTGAAATTCAGCCCAGGCTTTTTTTGTGTTGCCACTTCTTTGGAGCCCAGTGCAGAACCCTGTTCTGTAGCATTTTTACTGATGTAAACTATAAAAGGACACCAAGACACAGTCATTTGGATTACTTGTCATTGCTATCCTTCATTATGGATGCCGAACTTGTGTGACTTACTAACGGCTAAACTATCACAAGTGTGCTTAATGGGCACTTTGTTTGGATGTCTGATTTTGACCTCTGCAAACTGGTACTATATTCTCTGCTCACTTAGACAGAGATCCAGTGATTGTCAAAGAAAGCACTTCAAATACACCCTTAGCCAGGATACAAGAAAACTGATTGTCTGTTTTCAAGATTATGACCTGTATATCAATCATTATGGTGCTGTGACCTCCATTTAATGGTAACCTACTTTAAAGAGAAATGTATCGTCTTCAAAATTAAAACGACTTGAGCAAGTCACTTTCCCAGACAGTGCTCCCACACTTGTGTACAGCAAGCTTACCCATTTAACAAAAGCAAATTATATCTTAACCAGTCAGCTATTTGTCTGTGGATTCTCTGTAATAAACATTCTTTTAGAAAGATTCTTGACTACATGAATTCCTTGAAGTGAAGACAAACAAGAGGCTTTCTTCATAGGTAGTCTTAGGCATTCTCCAAACAAAAGCCTTTAACTCACTGAAATGAAATTATTGAAGCTGACAGCATTTTCAGAGATATAATTAAACAAAATATATATAGTAATAACAACCTGTCTAGGGGTCTAAGAAAAGTTGTATATTATATAGTTATCAGTATAGATCTTTAGATGAAGCTCATTTGGTTGTTGTTGTATCTTTCGGCTTTTCCCGGTTAGGGGTCGCCACAGTGGATCTCTGGTCCGCTAATGATTGGCAGTAGATTTTTACGTACCGAGTTGCCAGCTCTGACGCACAACCTTCAACGAAGGTACGCCCATTCACGCATGTCTCCACACAGAAGACGCTTTAGCTGAGAATCGAACAGGACAACGTCTTACTGTGAGGTACAATTCTTAAACATTCAACTGTATATACTGCTGACTCTGCTTCTGTAAGTCTTCTGCTTGGGTTTGCAGAGAGAGAGATATGTAGGGAGGAGTGTATCTTGTAAGCTTTGCTTTGAAGGTCAGTAGGCATGTCAAGTGAGGGTCCCTAAGATAGTGAAGAAAGGTGATGAATGTGTGGGATTTATATGCAGGCTATGGACAAGTGATTAGTTGGTAGGTTGTAGGTCTGAGTGAAGTGTACAGAAAAAGAGAGGTAGTTAAGGGAATGTATGTTTGCTAGCTATAACATTTTAGACTCTGCTTTATAGGTTAGTGATTGGGTTCAATCCTCTACACCAGTCACAGTTCTGTACTTTTTTTTTAAAGCCTGCATGCTTTTGTGTGTGTGTGTGGGGGGGGGGCATTGGTGCCCAGTATTGATGCATGCTTTGATGACTTTGATGACATGTATTGATTACATATGTACCCCACTTGCACCGTTTTGCACTTGATCCTGACACATCATTGTAAAGCTCCCTTGCGTGATGACTAGAAACAGAGCAGAGTGTTCGTGTGGCCATCAAATTACCAGTCAAGACTAACACCAGCATTACCTTTACTACCTCAGGGAAGAACAAGACTTAAAGCACTGGCATAAATTCTGTTTCTTTGGCCCTACCGCTCTTACACCAGCATATTCTAAAGGGAGCAACTGTTGGCCTATTTTTCTACCTGAAGGATACTGACATTTGAAGGTTTCTCATAAGAGGACAGGTGTGTCTGTTCTATGTTTCCAAGTATCTGCCACAGTATCATCACAAAACCCAAGACTCGAGTACAAGTCAAAATGGTTTAAACCTCCTGGACAGAACTCTGTTTGTTAAATAACCGACTGCAGACAACATGAGACCCAGAGGATGCAATTCCCCTGTCCTCATCATAAGGAGTGTGCTGTAGTATATATCACTCTTACCTGTTTCCAGAGCTACTTAACTGACAGGTACCAAGCTGTGAAATGGGAAAATTTCTCTGTCTCCTCAGCTGCCCATAACTATAGGAGTCCCATAGGGTTCTATCTTAGGACAACATCAAATACTTAAAATGGCAGAAGACCTGATTATGTTGATTAGGGGAAGCCAGCCTTCCCCTGCTAAAAGAAAGAGACCTGTCCCCAGCAGCTTTAACAGACCAAGAGTCTGACAAATCTGAGGTTTCTGAATATGAAGACATGCCTTTATCTGCTTATGAGGATTCAGATGCAAAAGACTCCATTCCCTCTGGTTCCCCTCCAGAGGATTTTTCTTTTGGGGAAACCCTACATACCTTAAGAGAGAATTTCCACTGGGAATGCCAGGATTATCCTCAGTCCAAAAAGAGACTCAGATTTGCCACAACATAGACCTTTAGCTATCCCTCCTGTTCTGGATGTTGTGGATGATGTCTTTATGGAATCCAGTCTAACTTCTGATACTTTACACCCTGCTCCAAGGAAACCAGACGGGTACTACAGAGTCCCTGACTCTCACAAATTTCTTTTCAAAAATCGTACTGCTGACCCAGAGGTCATTTCCCAGGGACCTAAAGGTATAAAAGCAACTACATCTAAGAATCCCACCCCTTCGGACAGGGATTCTCAAGGTTAAGGTTTAGACAGATTGGGTAAAAAAGTATACACCTCTGCAACTCTCACCATTAGGGCATTGAATTGCCAGTTTCACATGCTAAATACCAGCAACATATTATGGAACTTATTAAGCAAAAATGATCTACCTTTACAGAGTGTGCAGAACATAAAGAATTCTAGGAGCTTATGCATTTTGAAAGCCAAGTCAGCAGGCATACCTTGCAATGTGGCTTTGATTCTCTAGAAGCATCTTGCAGGGCAGCAGTCACTGGTTCTGTACTGAGAAGGCATGCTTGGCTTAAGGAGCAGACCTTGCCAGACCATGTCAAATCAAAATTACTAGACGCTCCTTTGAACAAGGACAATCTGTTTGGCACCAAAGCAGAAGAGGTTCTAAAAAAGATGGAAGAAAAACTCAGTCTATGCAGACAGTCAAAGATTTTTTGCAAGTGCAGCCTTCAAGATTCAGTAGGCATTGCCCCTCGAAACATTGGTCCTTTCCCTCAAGGCCATCTCAAACTAGGCCCAGGGCAAACAGACCACTGAGATTACAGTCTCAGGGTATGCAGAGATCTAAACAATGGAGTACCTCCACGTCTAAAACAGGGAGTGCTAAGCCACCCACTTACGGAAGGAATACACAATGATTTCTCAACTCCACTCCTCACCACTGCCCAATTGCTCGTGCCCCTAGGAGGAAAACTTGCCCATCATGCAAAAAATAAGACCTCCATCACCAAAGACCGATGGGTCCTCAACATTGTATCACTGGGGTACATATTTTACTTCCACTCACTGCCAACCCCAAAAGGGTTCTCAGACCTTCCTCCAAACCAGTGGGCAGAGGCACAAAACCAACTTCAATCCCTGCTCTCCATAAAGGCAATTCATCCTGTTCCTGCAGAACAGATGGGTCAAACATTTTATTCCAGACTTTTCCTGGTACCCAGAAAAGTGGGCACTTGGTGCCCAATCCTAGATCTTTCCATTCTAAACACCTTCCTGGTGGTACTAACATTCAAAATGCTCACCCTTCAGCAGCTTCTTCCTAAGCTGTCCAAAGATGCCTGGTTTGCCATCCTAGACTTAAAAGAAGCCTATCTGCACATCCTTATCAGGGACTCGTGCAGGAAATACCTACGTGTCAGGGCAGGATCTATGCATTATCAGTTCTCTGCACTTCCCTTTGGCTTATCCACTGCTAACAGAGTCTTCACAAAATGCCTGGCTCCAGCCATTGCCTATTGCAGACAGAGAAAGATTCAAATTTACCCTTACTTGGACGATTGCCTGATTCAGGTAGACAGGAAAAGCTGTTACAGCACTTGACATTTGTAAAGAACCTTCTAACCTCCCTGGGGTACACTATCAACGAAAAGAAATCAAAACTAGTCCCCAGTCAAAAGATTGTATTCCTGCGATCAAGCTTGGACACAGCATCCCAGATGGCATTTCTTACTCCAGAAAAACAAGCCTATCTAACAGGCTACTTTGCTGAAATGGCCACCAGAACCCAGTTAACCGCAAAGAAAATCCTGCATAGGGTTCATGGCCTCTTGCATTCTACTAATTCCATGTGCCAGACTGCATACGAGGAAACTTCAATGGTAAAAGTCTTTGGTGCCAACATACTCAGGACCTGGAAACGGTCATACCTATCATACCTTATCTAAGGACAGAGTTTCTTTAGTGGGCAGCAGCATGCAACCACAACAAGGGACTTCCCATGCCACTCAAACCCTAACCACAGATGCGTCAGACTATGCCTGCGGGGCACATTTAGACGACAAGTGCATTCAGGGCCACTGGAGCCCAAGTCAACTTCATCTGCACATCAACCAAAAAGAGGCACGCTCTGACAGCTTTCAGATCCCTACTCTCACCAGGACCCTTGCTAATAAAAACAGACAACACCACAGTTATGTGATACATCAACAAGCAGGGGGGAACCCGCTCTTACCCACTCTGCAGGCTAGCCATGGCCCTGTGGAACACTGCCTTGGACATGCATATTCATCTGCAAGCTCGTTTCCTGACAGGCAAACAAAACTCTCTGGCAGACGACTTAAGCAGAAATCTCCTAGACCCACACAAGTGGCATTTAGACCCCAGCACTTTCAGCCTTCTAACCCAGAAATGGGGGACCCCGGAAGTGGACCTTTTTGCCTTCCCCTACATTCACCAACTCACCAAATTCTCCACCAGGACACCTCACAGCAGGGCCTGGAAAGTGGATAACCTATCCTTCCAGTGGGTAAACCTCTCAATCTCTGCATTTCCCCCTCTGCTTCTTCTCACAAGAATATTACTCAAGATAAGACAGGACAGACCAAGGGCATTCCTGATTGCCCCGGACTGGCCATGCCAGCACTGGTACCCACTGCTGCGCAGCCTGTCACCGGTGCCACCCTGGCACCTACTCCAGATCCCAACCCTCCTCACTCAACAGGAGGGACAGATCTTGCATCCGCAAACCCTGAATCTTGCAGCCAGGCTTATTCCTTGAATTCTCCTCCAGTGACCACCCTAAGCAAGCAGGTGCTGGACATCATTCTTTGAAGCCAGAATACCCAGGACAAGGAAAATCCTATGCTGATAAGTGGTAAATGTATTGTTCCTGGATTCAGTCTAAAGGAGAGGACACAACAGTGCCCTCCTTACTTCTAATCCTGGATTTCCTAGCATATCTACTCCACAGAGGTCTATCCTTCTCTTCCATTAAGATCCATGCCCCTGCCATCTCGGCTCATTACAACACTGAGCCACCTCTCTTCTCTCACCCTCTCATTAAACAGTTCCTGAGAGGGGCAAACAACTTAAGGTCACCAAGGAGAGCCCCCACCCCTGCTTGGGACCCTAACTTTGTACTGGAAAAGTGCACGCTACCCCCCTTTGAGACTGCAGCATCAGCAGAGTTAAAGTTCCTCTCTTGGAAAACAGTCTTGCTTCTGGCTATCACTTCAGCTAGAAGAGTGTCTGAGCTATAAGCACTTATGGCTGTGGAACCCTTCATTATTTTTCATGCTGACAGGGTCTCTCTCAGGACTAACCCTTCTTTTATGCCTAAAGTGGTGTCCAGTGTGGCTCTCAACCAATCTATCCATTTGCCAACCCTCTTCCCTAATCCTCAAAATAAAGGGGCAAGGATCCTGCACTCCTTAGACGTGCACAGACAGCTCAGATTCTACCTTGATAGGACTAAACCCTTCAGGAAATCTGAGCAGTTACTAGTCAGTTTTGCTCCAGGGGCAGAGGGCAGGGCCATTTCAAAGCAAACAATTTCCAAATGGATAGCACGCTGTATCCATTTCTGCTACAAACACCATGGGAAACCAACCCCTCAGGGGGTCAGAACGCATTCCACGAGGGCAACTTCTACCTCTACAGCATTCCTCAGGGGAGTCCCTACCAGGAACATTCTGGAAGCTGCTACCTGGAGTTCTGTTCACACCTTCACCAAGCATTACCACTTGCCTATCTTTTCCAAATCCAGGGCAGGTTATGCAACAGCGGTTCTGCAGGGCATACTAGCGAGCCCCAACTCTTCTTGACTGCCTCCACCCATTCTTCAGCTTTGGGAATCAACTCAAGTGTGATGACTGCAACAGTGAAACATGAAGAACATAGTACAGTTGTGTACACTTACCATAAATGTAGGTGTCCGAGTGTATTCACTGTTGCAATCCTGGTTTCCCACCCTCCAGCCCCCTTGTCTCTCTCTCTCTCTCTCTCTCTGTCTCTTCTTTCTATTCCTCACCCCTTACAGGGCTATTGGTATTTATGTTTTACTAGTGGTGTTTTCCCACCATAACTTAGCTCCCTATTTGGGAGGGCTGCTGACATTTGGGGCAAGAAAAACTGATGTAATAGTGTTGGCTGCCTGTTTTTATATAGGCAGATAACACAAGTGTGATGACTGCAACCGTGAATACACTCGAACATCTACATTTATGGTATGTGTACACAACTGTACTTTTTATGTTCTGTCCTTGGCAGGCATACTGCAGGGCACCAGATTTCTGTCACCAGATTTCCAACGTGCTCTTATATGCTGAACCTGCGTGAGATAGTGCATGCCTTGCTCCTACAGCTGGTTGGGGTTGGGGAACTTCTTTCAACCTAGGCAAATGTGAATAGTCTTAAAAACATGGGAACCATTATTTATGAGAAAGAAGAACATCAGTCACCTTTCTTCATTAACTTAGAGACCTTCATTTGTCCTGACAACCCACCCACCCCCCTTCAGCGTAACTCCTTTTTAGAAAAGACCTAGTAGATCAAAAGTTTCTCTATGAACTGGCCTGTCAAAAATGACTGAAAATATATGTTTGGAAGAAGCAGGGTGGGCCCAGAGTTGTTTTTTGTTTGTTGCTCTGGATATTAGGAATGCCAAATTAACAGAACGGAAGGACTAAAACTCTGCTGCTGTGATGTTAGCAAGGCAGATTTCCTTTACAAGATCTAAGCTGAGTGGAACGTATCCTTGATTAGCTGTTCTTGAGCCAACTCCCATGTGATGTCTTCAATCCAGGATAAGACTGAGGGATCACAATATTTTGCTGCCTTTTTGCCAGACTGAGTCCAGACCTCCAGGCAAGGTTCATAGGAGGTTACTGGGTTAATGGCCCTAGGGCCCTTCCAAACCTAGCAAAGTTCAAAATGTGTTCCCAAGGGTGTCTGGTTCAAGCAGACACTTAGAATCATCACATATTGCTCCTGTCCGAGAGGGACAAAGGTGGAACTCCTGGGGTGAATTTCCAGTTACCCATACAGTCATCAAAATTACATTTAAATGGAGCTTTGTTTAACATGAATAAAAAGCTTGTTCCAAAGGTGGGGCTACCTCTGTGAGACAATCTGTCTGTCCAAAAAGTTCTGTTGATGTCATATGTCAGGTAAAGGTCCTTTGAGCAAGTGACCTGTGTTCAGCATTTTCATTAACCTGGGTCAGAGATTGCTGTATATGCAAGGCACAGGTCACCTCTGAGCAGCCTGCATGACACAAAGTAAAGTGACAATGATTTCAGTTTGTCTGCATAAGATCCTAAATTTTCTTTGTAAGAAACCTTTGTGGTCTCTTCGGGTGCTGCAGGTGTTCGGAAAGGAACATACCAAAGGGAGCATTGTACTCTATTATTGGCCTGATTAGGGAAGAGTGCAGGGGGGTTATAACCTCTTTTTCTTCTGGAGGCAATACCCTTATGAAACGAGCAATATAAAATGCCCTTCTTACCACTGTGGAGACATAGTGATGGAAGTTAAGGTTGCTGTCAACTTGTGTGCCCAAATCTCTCAGCACTGACTGTATACTTAACATATTGCTATTGATGTGGTAGTTTGTAGGAACATCACCCTTGCCAAAGGGAATGATAATGCATGTTTTTGCATTAAGTTTAAGACCAATGACTTTGGCACCAGTCATTAGTCTGCGTAAGACCTTCTTGCAAGATGTTGACATCGCTACGGGTTTCAGTGATCGCTCCCAGTTTGCAGTCATCAGCAAACTTTTGCAGCCACAGTTCTTTGGATCTGATATTGTCCTTCTTTTTCTGCTTCACTGATGGGTTCTGGATCCGATCCTCAGATCCCACTTGGCCACCTCCCCTAGACTTTAGCTTCCAGGCTCAAACTCCTCCCTACCCATAAGACTCTGCTCCTGGCCCAACCTCCTCAGATCTCATTTGCCACCAGGCGGTGTGCACAGACGTGGTTTTCCAATACTTAGCTAAGTCTTAGCATTTTTGATAGCTTTTCACCCATTTTTCTGTTGTTGACTTTAGTTTGTTTATATAGTTAGTGTTCATTGCCTTCTCCCCTTTTCCCTTTAGTTTTCGAGGTGCGTTAGGCTTTTTTACTAGCCTTTTCCTCCTCCTCCTGGGCTTCTGCCCTTTTTTCTCTTCTTCTCTGTTTGTACCATAGTTAGTAGTTCATAGTTAATAGCTGATAATTTATAGTCTATTTCTGCATTTGTAGGCTTTAGTTAATACTTAATATAGAATAACTTGTAACCAAACACTGCCTCACAAACCACAAAGGAGAATGTTTTCCTGGTCACAATAAAGGACGTCTTCAGAAATTCAGTCAAATGCAGCCAAGAATAAACCAAAAAACAGTTTATTACATAAAACGATCCACCAAATAGTAAAAGCGATACTCATATATACAACTGGAACCATAGATTAAGCGCTTTCGTCTCCGTTCTGAGACTTCATCAGAATCCATGGAATAAACAATACTAGCACCTTTTATACTAACCAAATCCATTTAGCTGGCATCTATATATATATATATATATATATATATATATATATATATAACATGAATCAATGAGAATAATCAAAGTTGAAAGGCTTATGTATGAAAAAAAAAATGAAATATTATAAAGAAAACATGTGTTACTAAATATATTGTAAAAAATGTAAAATGTAAACAACCTAGGAATAAATCCTTAAATTTTTTATATAATAATAATAATAATAATAATAATCATTACTTTTTTTTTCTTGGGGTCAGCTGCAGCATTTTCAATGCTGGGGTGATGGATATGATCATTTAGGCCTTTACCACAACAAGAGTCCAATCTAAGTTGCCACATCATTTCTTTTAACTCCAGTTGGGTCTCCCAATCACCACCCCTCTCAAGGCATTTTACTTCCTCTATTACCCAGAATTTAAAATCTGCATTCTTACAGACCAAAACATGTCTGTACATAGCATTATTTTCATTTTGTTTATTGATGTCCCTCACATGTTCATAAATTCTGGATCATAGGTGTCGTTCTGTTTTCCCAACATAATAGCTCCAGCAGACCTTACAGAAAACAAGGTATACCACCCCTTTTGTGTAGCAACTACTGTAGGTTTTAGCAACCAGGGTTGTTCTAAGACTGGGTATTCTAATCTCCTTTTGTCCTGCTATAAATGCACACTGCGCGCATCTACCACATGTTTTGGTCTGTAAGAATACAGATTTTAAATTCTGGGTAATTGAGGAAGTAAAATGCCTTGAGAGGGGTGGTGGTTGGGAGACCCAACTGGAGTTAAAAGAAATGATGTGGCAACTTAGATTGGACTCTTGTTGTGGTAAAGGCCTAAATGACCATATCTCCATCACCCCAGCATTGAAAATGCTTGCAGCTGACCCCAAGAAACACAAGTAATCGTTATTATTATTATTATTATTAAACTATTAAGGAATTATTCCTAGGGTTGTTTACATTTTACATTTCACAAGATACATTTAGTAACACATGTATTCTTTGTAATATTTCATTTTTAATGCATTTGATTTCACTTATACATAAGCCTTTCAACTTTGATTGTTATTGGAATTGATTCCTTATATATATATATATATATATATATATATATATATATATATATATATATATATACAATCCTTAGTTTTTCATCCATTATTTGTTTAAATATATTTTTATAAATTTTTTTTATAACAATACAATATATATATACAAATATACATTTTTTTATATACATTATATTTCTTATGTTTTTATGTATTATACATCATTTTACTGTAGTGGCTTGTTTACATATACACATACATATATACATTTACTACATTTATTATATACTATATTTATTACATTTTTATACTCTTATGTCTTTATTCTTATCTACTGTTTTTTATTCCTATCTACTGTGTTTATTCTTACCTACTGATTATTCATTCATACAAGTTTTAAATGTTTTCAAATGTTTTTAGTACTTATGGTAAGGTTGTACTTTAAGAAAAATGGAATTAATTAATTAATCATTTAATTAGATGCCAGCTAAATGGATTTGGTTAGTATAAAAGGTGCTAGTATTGTTTAATCCATGGATTCTGATGAAGTTTCCGAACGGAGACGAAAGCGTTTAATCTATGGTTCCAGTTGTATATATGAGTATCGCATTTACTATTTGGTGGATCGTTTCATGTAATAAACTGTTTTTTGGTTTATTCTTGGCTGCATTTGACTGAATTTCTGAAGACGTCCTTTATTGTGACCAGGAAAGCATTCTCCTTTGTGGTTTGTAATACTTAATATAGTTAATAGTTATGGTTAGTAGTTTGTGGTAAATCATTAATAGTGGATACTTTTTTTTTCTTGTTGCTATGGAGAAACCTACAGGTTTTAAAAGGTGCTTCAAATACAAGAGAAAGATTCTGAACTTGGATGCACATGACTGGTGTGTATATTGTTTAGAACCAGCTCATTTGGACACCCCTTGCAGCATTTGTGAGGGATTCAACTGTAGAGTCATACAAGAAAGGAAAAACAAATTGATCCTTAAGGGTCTTATGCCTGCTGCTACTACTACTTTTGCATAGGCTCAGCCCTCCTCCAAGCATTCGCTCAGCTCTGAGGCAAAGAAAAACTGCCTTAAGGAGCCTAGGGCATCTTCTGAGCTGCTTGCCAAGGCTCTGAAGATTTCAGATCTGACGACATCAGTGCCAAGGCCTATGTTGGCTCCATCAGATATGATTGACTTAATGGATCTGAGTGAGCCTTCGACTTCTATCAAGTCTCTAGATCCGAGCAGTCTGCTTCAGATCCGTAGTTCCCCAGATCTGCAGTCTTCCTGTATGTCTCCAGGGAGATCCGTCACTTCAGTTTCCATGATCATGCCATTCAAGGTCCTACAGATCCTCAGGCATACTCATCTATCTTCAGTGGCTTCCTACAGATCCTTTCAGAGCCTTTATCTTGACATGGACAAAATGGTCAGATCTATCATCGAGGCCAGATACAGATGGGAGTTCTTCCTGCTCTGTCCCCTTGTGGATCTGAGCCTGTTCCTTCTACTCCCCTTTTCATCTTTTTGCTTCCTCGACTCCGACCATTACCTTGACTGCATCTGCTCCAAGGTCTTTGGATCAGAGCATGTCCCAGATCTGGCATGTCACAGCCGGACATGAGGGTTGAGTATCGGCTTCATTGTTCTTGGATCAGTCCCTTCACCCTGGAGCATAGACCCTGGACAGCTAGAGTCCAGTTCTGTCTGGGGGGGGGGGGGTCGGGGTTCTGGCAATCTTCCTCCATCTTTCTTGGTAACTTCTGCTTACAGGGGGGGGTCTCCCTGGGACCTTCAGCCTTCCAGGTCTTAGAAAAGGATTTCTCTGTTAGCAGAGTGCCAGACCGTTTGGCTGCTGCTACACCCCATGTGCCCACTCTGGATCGGGGTCTTGGAGCTACCATTTCTGCCCAGGGTAAGCCTGTCTCAAAGGACTTCCGGTCTGTTCCACCATAGGTGACCCCCTCTTCTTTTGACTTCTCCTGAATATCCCACCGAGGAGATTCTGCAGAAGAGGATGTGCAAAAGGAGGCACGTGGACTCCCTTATGGAGTCCCTCACTGAGGATATAGATTACAGTGAGGTAGAGGGGTTTCCCAAATCACCATCTGATGATGTCTCTTTTTCAGACATCTTAGAGATTTTGAAGTTAAAAGGTGTCTGGTCTTCCAAAAAACCCTGTTCTGAGAAATTTGTATTTCCAGAGGCCTGCAGGATGGGATCATCTACATCTTGGGTAGTCCCCCTGGCAGATGGTCTTGTAGACCTTGTAGCCCATCGGGCCTGGAAAGAGCCGGACACCATAGAACCAGTACCTAAACGACCGGATAAAATCCTTTCACCCCCCCCCCCCCCCCTCAGAGGACCATGCTTTCTGGAGTAAAGGCATTCCAGTTGATGCTATGGTAGTGGCAGCTGCTACTAAGAAAGAACTCACCCAGCAGAGCTTGACTGTCCATCCACTGAACAGGGAGTCCAGAGAGAGCTTGACTGTCCATCCGCTGAACAGGGAGTCCAGAGAGATGGACAGGTTCGGGAAGCATGCTTATGCCTTAGCTGCTTTTATGCTGAGGGCACTCAATTCTCTGGCGCATTTTATTCGCCTTCTGAGAGACTTGGTTAAGGAACTCGCTGACTCTCTTGCAGAGTTGTATGCCCAAGGAGGAGTTTGACAAAATTTCTCCTAAGCTGACCACTCTTACTTCTGTAGCAAATTTCTCCATGAGACTTGCTTCCGATTCACTGGAGGGTTCTTCTAGAGCAGCCAGCACCAGCATAGCGATGCATCACCATGCTTAGATCAAGCTGTGTGACTTCACAGAGCCCTTTAAGGCATCTTTTATCAATGCCCTCTTCGATGGTCCCTCACTGTTCAGACCATCTGTTAAGGACACCCTTACCCGCAGCGAGCAAGAATGAAAGACCTTGTCTGGCCTGGGGTTTAAGTTTTCCACCCCTCAATGAACCTATTCTAGGAATCAAAGAGAGGCTAAAAAAACTTGGTTCCGTAAGTCACTAGGTTCTTTTCCTGATCAGAGTAGAGAGATATTCTTCATGTTTCACTGTTGCAGTCATTACATTTGGGGTTATCTGCTTGCAGGTATCCCTCAGTCGGCCTGATTATCAAAGTCTTGGGTCCTGCATAGTTTGCTGTCTCATCTTCCATGACATCAGGTAGTCAGGGGTATAAAGCATGCAGCCGATGCCATTACATCAGTCTTTCTTGCCGTGCGGTGGCCGAAGCAGAAGCAGTTCGCAAGTGCTGGTTGTCCGACTCCTGAAATTTTCGTTTTCGAGTTTCAGATCCGAAGTCTTCGAAAAAGCTAAGTACCCCATTGGGGATCCTTTTTCTTGCTCTAAACTTATGTCAGTAAAAGTTAACAATTGCATTTCTTGTGGAAAGCAAATACCTCATAAAAATTTTAATTCGTACTGCATTCCTTGCGTAGGCCCAGACCATGACGTCCCTCGCTGTCGGTTTTGTGCCTTATTCAATCCTCAAACTATTTGTCGTCAGTTCATTTTCGCATCTAACTATTTTGGTACTCTGTTCAACTGTTCAGAAATGGCTTCAGTAAGCCATCCGACTACCGACATTCCGAAAAAACGTAAAGAAAAAGAGACAGACTGCATAGGTCCAAAGCTGTCGACGACGCTTCCGTTAAGCTAGTCGCCAGTTCATCAGTACTCCGTGAGACGCTTTCACAGCCCCTGATGCCCGCTACTTCAAATTCGCAGGCCTGTAATGAGATCCATTCGGAGTCCGGTATGACGTGAGATGCTTCTTCGACTATGGAACCTGCGGATGTCTCTACCTTGGTTGGGTCCGGAGCCACTGTGCATGCACCAGCTTCTGAGGGTGTATTCGGGCCTACTGACTTGCATATCAAACCGATGCCATCTTTTTCTTCAAGGCCTAAAACTCGATCCACGCCTAGAAAACTGACACCCAGACCGCATGGTCAGGCCCCTATGCCTAAAAAACAAATGATAAGAATGACTGAAGATCTTATTACTCTAATCAGGGGTAGCCACCCTTCTCCCTCTGAGACCTAGAACTGATTTTCCTTCTAATTCCTCAGATCAGGATTCTGAAATTTCTGTTTCTTCTGATGACCAGGATTTGCCCTTATCTACTTTTGAAGATTCTGATGCAGAGGACTCCATTCCTTCTGCTTCCCCTCCAGAAGATTTCTCTTTTGGTGAAACTTTGCATACCTTTAGGGAGCATTTCTGCTGGGAAAGCCAGGATTACTCTGACTCTAAAAAAGAGGCTTAGGGAATTCTTACTCCTACCTCACCCCAGGCCTTTATCTATCCCTTCTGTACTGGACATTGTAGATGATGCCTTCATGGAATCTAGCCTGGCCCCAGACACTTTACCTCCGGCTCCCAGGAAACCTGACAGGTATTACTGAGTACCTGACTCGCACAAGTTCCTCTTTAAGAATCCTACTGCGGATCCAGAGACCATTTCTCAGGGACCCAAAGGCATTAAGGCTACTACTGCCAAAAACCCTACCCCTCTGATAGAGATTCCAGGGCCCTGGACACAAATGCTACTTTGGCCATTAGGGCCTTAAACTGCCAGTTTCATATGTTAAAGTATCAGCAGCATATTATTGGATTATTTAAACAGAAAATTATATTGATTCCTGACTGTGCTGAAAATAAAGAATTACCGGATTTAATGCAGTCTGCTGAACAAGTTGGTAAACATACTTTGCAATGTGGTTTTGACTCCTTAGAGGCATCTTGCAGTGCTGCTGTCACTGGGTCTGTACTTAGAAGGCATGCTTGGCTTAAGGAGCAAACTTTACCAGATCATGTTAAAGCTAAATTACTGGATGCTCCCTTAAACCAAGACCGCCTTTTTGGCAACAAGACAGAAGTAGTACTTAAAAAGATGGAGGAAAAAAGCTAAATCTGTGCAAACTGTTAAAGATTTCCTGCAAGTACAGCCTCCCAGATTTAGTAGGCACTGGCCTTCTAAAAATTGGTCCTTTCCTGTCTCTTCCAGGCCTCCTCAGACCAAACCCAGGACCAGCAGACCACCCAGGCTTCAGTCTCAAGGTACTCACAGGCCTAAGCAGTGAGGGGCTCCCTCTTCCAAAGCTGGAATTGGTAAGGCACCCCCCTGTAGTGAACTGTCACAATGACTTAACCTTAAACCTTCCAAGCCCTGCTCAACTGACTGTTCCTTTAGGGGGAAAGATTGCCCTGCATGCAAAAAACTGGGAACTCATTACCCAAGACAAATGGACTCTAAATATAGTTTCCCAAGGATACAGATTCCACTTCCACTCCTTACCAACCCCAAATGGTTGGCCAGACCTACCCCCAAATTAGTGGGCAGAGTCTCAATAGCAGGTTCTCAATCTTCTAAGTATCAGGGCTATTCATACTGTCCCAGAAGAGGAATGGGGACAAGGTTTTTACTCAGTACTTTTCCTGGCACCCAGAAAAGACAGTACCTGGTGTCCTATCCTGGACTTGTCTGTCCTAAACACCTTTTTGGTAATCCCAAAATTCAGAACGCTAACTCTTCATCAGCTGCTTCCCATGCTCGGCAAAAATGCCTGGTTGGCAACATTGGATTTAAATGAAGCTTACCTGCACATCTCAGTAAGGGAATCTTGCAGAAAATACCTACGCTTCAGAGCAGGCTACATGCACTATCAGTTCTCTGCACTGCCCTTTGGCTTATCTACTGCACCCAGGGTATTCACAAAGTGCCTAGCTCCAGTCATTGCATTTTGCAGGCAAAGAAATATTCAAATATACCTGTACTTGGATGATATTCTCATTCAGGTAGAAAGCCAGGACATACTATTAAATCATCTAGCATTTGTAGAGAAACTGCTAAACCTCACTGAGGTACTCTATAAATGAAACGAAATCTCACCTAGTACACTGCCAACAAATTGTATTCCTGGGAGCAAGCTTGAATACAACTTCCCACATGGTCTACCTCACACCAGAGAAACAAGTTTATTTGACAGCCTACTTCAAACTACTGGCCACAAAGACCCAGCTATCTGCAAGGAAAATACTGCAAGCCCTGGGGTTCATGGCCTCTTGCATTCTACTAATTCCATATGCAAGACTGCATATGAGGAAACTACAATGGTATCTAAAAAGCCTATGGTGTCAACATTCTCAGGACCTGGAATCAATGATTCCCATCATTCCTTATATAAAGACAGAGCTCCTTTGGAGGGTAGAGGCCTGCCACCACAGCAAGGGACTGCCATTCACTCTACCCCCTGCTGCCCAAACCCTAACCGATGCATCAGACTATGCATGGGGGGTTCACTTGGCAGGGCAGTGCATTCAGGGCAAATGGAACCCGAGTCAAATGCAGCTGCATATCAATCAAAAAGAAATGTTAGCTGTACAAAATTCTCTGACAGCCTTCAAGGACCACATTCTTCCAGGACAATTATTGGTAAAGATGGAAAATACCACTGTTATGTGGTAAATAAACAAGCAGGTGGGAACTCACACATACCCCCAATGCAGACTAGCCATGGCTCTGTGGAACACAGACTTGAGCTATCAAGTGCACCTACAAGTTCAATTCCTACTAGGCAAGCTTGGCAGATGACCTAAGCATAAATCTCATGGACCCACACAAGTGGAAATTGGAACCATAGATATTCAACATTCTGAGAAACAAATGGGGGAGCCCAGAGATAGACCTGTTTGCCTCCCCTCAGAACTACCAATTGGACAAATTTTGCACAAGGACTACCCACAGACAAGCTTGGAAAGTAGATGCCCTGTCCTTTACCTGGGAAAGCCTCTCAGTTTATGCCTTTCCCCCTCTGCCTCTCCTCTTGAAAGTTTTACTAAAGATCAAACAGGACAAACCAAGGATAATACTGATTGCACCAGACTGGTCATGCCAACACTGGTACCCCCTCTTGAGCACTTTGTCACTACTGGAACCATGGCACCTGTCTCAGACTCCTTCCCTACTGTCCCAACAAAAGGGCCATTTTCTGTAGCCCCAGCTTCAAACCCTGAACCTGGCAGCCTGGCTAGTTACCTGAGTTCTCCTATACCATCCCTCAGCAAACAAGTGCTGGATGTCATCCTGGAGGCAAGGAGGCCTAGTACTAGAAAATCCTATGCTGAAAAGTGGAAAAGATTCTGTTCCTGGAGCCAGACTTGGGGGATGGGCACTGCAATGCCCAGTTTACCACATATTCTTCAATACTTAATAGAGATGCTTCACAAGGGCCTTTCCTTCTCTTCCATTAAAATTCATGCCTCAGCCATTTCAGCACATTATAATATTGAGCCACCCCTCTTCTCTCACCCCCTACTGAAACAATTTCTCAGAGGGGGCCAAAAATGTAAGATTACCCAGGAGAGCTCCTACTCCTGCCTGGGACCTTAACTTTGTATTGGAAAAGCTCACTTTACCTCCTTTTGAGCCCACTGCAACTGCGGAGTTGAAATTCCTTTCTTGGAAAACAGCCTTCCTTCTAGCCATCACTTCAGCAAGAAGGTTGTCTGAATTACAAGCCCTCATGGCAGTGGAGCCTTTCATCATCTTTCATGTGGACAGGATGTCCCTCAGGACCAGTCCTTCCTTTATGCACAAGGTGGTATCCATTGTGGCCCTTAATCAGTTCATTCATTTGCCAACCTTCTTTTCTAATCCACAGAACAAAGGGGAATGAATACTGCACTCCTTGGACGTGCACAGACAACTTAGATTTTACTTGGACAGGACCAAGCCTCTCAGGAAATTTGAACAGCTGCTAGTTGCCTTTGCTGCAGGGGCAGAGGGGAAGGCCATTTGAAAGCAAACCATTTCTAAGTGGATAGGCCATTGCATTCTTTTCTGCTATAAGCACCATGGAAAACCTACCCCACAGGGGATAAGACCCCATTCCACCAGGGCTGCATCTATGTCTACAGCCTTTCTCAGAGGTGTTCCTACCAGGGACAGCCCAGAAGCTGCTACCTGGAGTTCAGTACATACCTTCACCAAGCATTACCACTTGCCAATTTTTTCTAAATCCAGATCTGGTTTTGCCACTGCAATCTTGCAGGGCCTAATAGCTAGTCCTGATGCTCAGTAACTGCCTCCTCCCTTCCTTAGCTTTGGGAATCTAGCCAAATGTAATGACTGCAACAGTAAAACACGAACATAATACAGTTGTGTACACTTGCCATAAATGTAAATGTTTAAGTGTATTCACTGTTGCAGTCCTGGTTACCCTCCCTCCAACCCCCTGACTTCTTTTGGCTATACCTCTCTTCTTGTTTACTATACTTAAGCTTTCTGGTGTATTTGTGTTTTGTTGGAGGTGTAACCTTTTCCTCCTCCAAATGTACTAAAGAAACTCCCTGACATTCCTCCCAGTCAGAGGTAGTTGTCAGTTACCGAAATCACCAAACTACTGCAGAAAAAAGTCATCCAAGAGGTCCCAACTGATCAGAAAGGGTCCTAAGCTTACTCCTGTTTCTTTTTGATACCAAAGAAAACAGGGGACATACGGTCCAATCTGGACCTCAGCGATCTCAACTTGTATGTGAAGAAGACCAAGTTCTGGATGGTAACGATTCAGTCCATCCTCCCGTTACTGAGGAAGGGCGATTGGAAGTGCTCTGTGGATTTCAAGGATGTGTACTATCACATAAAAGTAGACAGGTGCTCCAGAAGTCATCTGTGCTTCCACCTGGGAGCCAATCACTTCCAATTTTGAGCACTGCCTTTTGGTCTCACCACAGTCCCCTGGGTGTTTACCAAGTGTATGGCAGTAGCTGCAGCTCATCTCCAACTGCCGGGGTTTCATGTAGTCCCATATTTAGGTGATTGGCTCCTCACTGCCCCCACTCAGTGACAACTTTGTTAGGCCAGAAAATATCTTTTCCAATTGTATCAATTTCTAGGCATTACCATAAACTTAAGTCACAACCAGTGCTGGTTCAGACCTTGGAGTTCATTGGAGTACAACTGAACACAATTACTCAGCTGCTTTGCCACATCGCAGTAACGCATTGAGATCTCAAGTACAAGATATTCTGAATCTCCCATCTCTTCCAGCTAGATTGATTCTGCGAGCTGTGGGATCCATGGCAGCTGCTATACTTTTGGTTTTCTAGCCAGGTATGGGGCAGTTGCTATTCACACACATGTGTCAGTAGTCTGGTACATCAACAAGCAAGGAGGAACCCATTCATACCATCTCTGCAGAGAGGCCATGAGGGTCTAGGAATGGGCAATGTCTTCAAACCACTTTCTACTTACAGCACATGTACCAGGGAAATCCAACGTGTTAGCTGACAGGGTCAGCAGATCTATACTGATGCCTCACGAGTGGTCCCTCAGTCAGTCAGTAGCAAATGAGATATTTGACCATTGGTGTCTTAACTGCTGCACCCTCTTTGCATCCCTTTACAACAACAAATGCAACAGTTACTTTGCTCTGATCCCCCCTTAAGGGGGTTCCCTGAGGGATGCTCTGGTCCACCATTGGCCTCCTAGACTCCTGTATACCTGTCTTCCTCTTCCTTTTAATCCCAATATTTCTCCAGAAAGCCAAATGGTTGAAGTGCTCGATGATTCTCATTGCCCTCTTTTGGTCTCATTAGGTGTGGTTTCCCTTCCTCTAGTCTCACCTCAAACATCCTTCATGTATGCTGGAACCCAAACCGGACCTCCTTTCTCACCAGATGATAGGACTCCACCCCCATTTGCCCCACACCCAAGTTAATTGCATGGTTTCTCCAGTTCCTGTGATTGCTAGAGGGTCCAGGTTCTCTTTCCTAGTCAAAGCTATCATCTTGGCCTCTCCGAAAGCATCTACTAAAAAGAGTAAGTAGAAGAGGTTTACTAGTTGGGCTGCCAGCAGTCACATTGATCCCTTTTCATCCCCGATTCTCTCAATTCTGTCTTTTCTAGAATCTTTATATAAGCAGGGTTCTAGTTTTGTGACTGTTAAGCTTCAGTTGGCAACCATATCTAACTTCCACTCAGGATTACCTTCGGGATCTGTTGCTTCTGCCAGGTTATGTAAAGCCTTTATAGAAGCTGTTTTTCTTCGGAGGCCTCCAATCAAAGATCCTACTCCTCTGTGGGATTTGACTGTCATTCTGCAAGCCTTGACCCAAAATTCCTTTGAACGGGCTAATGGTTGTGACTTGAAATATTTGTCCTGGAAATTCACTTTTCTTGTTGACATTACTTCAGCAAAAAGGGTATCCGAATTGCAAGCTCTGTCTTACAAGCATCCCTACATCATTTTTCACAAGGATAAGGTCTCCCTTCATACTAATCCTTCTTTCATGCCGAAGGTTGCCACTTCAGCTAATATAAACCAATACATTTAGTTACCAGTGTTCTTTCCTAATTATTCCAACAAAGGGGAATGAATACCTTTTGCATTCATTAGACGTTCACAGACAGCAGTACTTATTTCTCCATAGGACAAAGCAGTTTAGAAAATCAGAGCAGTTATTTCTTTCTTTTTCCCCTAATTGTAAAGGTCAAGCTGTTTCAGAAGTAACTATAGCGAAGTGGTTTAAGAGCTGCATTTCCTTTGTTTATGACAAGAATGGTTTGAAATTGCCTGGTCCTCCAAAAGCCTATTCGACAAGATCCTTTGCTGCATCAGCTGCTTTTTTGTCTAGGGTGAATCTCTGAGGACCATATGCGAAGGACAGTTGACAGGTGATCGTCAGTGAGAGAGGATCTGTATCTGGATTTGTTAAATTTCATCACTGAGACTGTTTGTTCGCATATGTAGGTAGATCCAGAGAGAACCAACATCTTATGAGCATGCCCCCTCAGCTTTGGAAAGTTTTCCTGTTTGAGAGGAGAATAAAAATCTAGCAGTGATACTGACTTAAAGTTCTTTGCCAACAGTGTATCAGACTACAGGTCAATGAGTTTTAACTGAACATCACTGGTTGCTTTATCTACAGTGCAAGTGAAGGGAGAAGCAGCATTGTGCATTTCACTCTCACCTGTTCTGAAGTCTTCAAATTGCCTTGTAAACTCACCTTGCAGTGCTGTAACATGGATGAGTACATGGGAAGGTGATCACCTGATGGCATGGCTTCTTTCAGTGTTGACATGTGGGTTAGAATGTTGCTGTCCAAATGGCTTGAAAGAAACTGCACTTTTCTCATGAAAGCCTTCACCAGGCTGTACATTTCATGTGCAAAGAGGCCCTTGGCTTGCAGCTTGATATTTAGTTACTATATTAGTGCAGTAACATCGACAGCAAATGCAAGATCTGCAACCAGTCGGCATCTGAGAGTTGCGGGGTGTCCTTGCCTTTCTTTTCACAAAACTTTCGCACCTCTTCTCTCAGGTCCCATATTCTTTTAAGAACTATGCCCAGGCTGAGCCATCTGACAGCTGTGTGGTAGCCTATGTCACCACGTTCAGTTTTATGCTCCTGCAAAAGTGCAACATACTGTCTGTGATACAATGCGTTTGCCATGATGAAGTTAACTGTTTTAGTTACATCAGTAACATGGTTCATTTTTAGCACAGACTTGCACAACACCTCCTAATGTATAATACAATGCAAAAATACAAATTTCTGTTCTGGGGTCATTTCAGTCGCTTTATTTATATATTTATTTATTTATTTTATTTTATTTTACATTTGTTGACCAGGCTAGTCCAAGTGGATATATGTCCATTTTCAGCAAAGGCCCAGGGAGAAAAGCTCCAACCAAAGACATGATAGCTAATTACATTTCATTA
Organism: Protopterus annectens; assembly: GCF_019279795.1. Lineage (NCBI taxonomy): Eukaryota > Metazoa > Chordata > Ceratodontiformes > Protopteridae > Protopterus > Protopterus annectens. Next base: position 1,844,562,394 of record NC_056726.1, read on the forward strand.
CAGTTATGCATGAAAGTACATAATAGGTCATTGCTTTTCTTTACATTTATACATGAAAGATACATATACATAATTCATTTGAATAATACAACAGGTAAATCATATACAATGACATAAGTTTGACATGTTAATGCACACTCTATTCATGGGCTAGTAGTGACCTACATTCTTAGTACAGTAAAGAGTATCATTTGACCTAGAGATAAAGGAAGGAGTTAGGGTAAGTACAGGGGCATAGCCAACTTGTATTGAGGTATTGTTTGTTTGTTTTTGAATAGTGCTATTGTGGAAACCAAAGTAAGATCAGTAGGCAGCGAGTTCCAGGTTTTGCCAACGGAGTTAGAGAACAAGGAATCACCGGCTATGTTGTTGGTTTTGACTATTTGTACTAGCAGTCTGTTGGATAAGCGGAGGGTCTTATGGTTATTGTACGGGGTGATAAGGTTATTAAGTATGGGAGTGTTGTCAGGCTGATGAATCTTATGTGCAATTATAATTTAGTTGTATTGGATGTGGTTAGTCAATTCTAACCATCCTAATGGAACCAAGTTATGACAGTGGTGGGTTCTGTATGTAGCTCCAGTGGCAAATCTGGCAATGTTATAGGAGTTTTCCAGTTTGTTGAGGTAATTTTTACTCATATGAGGGAGGTGTAAAGGAGAGTAGAGAATAAGTGGGTGTGGGCAATAGTAGTCCTAGGTAACGGGGTAAGGAAGGGCTTAATCCTATATAGGAAGCCAAGTTTTTTGTTGACTCTTTTTATAGTGTTGTTAATATGCACATCGAACTTAAGGTTGTTATCAATTAATACCCCTAGTAGTTTGGTAGAGGGATCAGGAGATATGATGGTGCCATTGTTTGATTTAACAGTAAAGGTAAGTGGGGAGGATCTATGGATTGGAGAGAATAGTAATAGTTTTGTTTTCTTAGGATTCAATATGAGGCGATGGTTAAGAATCTAATTTTCAACTATGTTAAACACATTTTGGGTTAGAGTCTGTAATTCAGAGGGGGAAGTGGCTGCGCATATTAATGTGGAATCATCTGCATATTGAATACAGGTAGCTTGTGGAATGACTGAATGCAGGTTATTAGTAAAAACAGAAAATAGGAGAGGTCCTAATATGGAACCTTGTGGAACACCAAGGGTAATGGGAAGGTGGGTAGATAAGTTGTTTTCCCATAGTACAGCCTGCTGTCTATTATTTAAGTAAGATTGAAACCATTGTATAGCCAGCTTATCTAGAGAAAAGGATCTGAGTATGTTTATGAGTAGATGATGATTTACCATGTCGAAGGCTTTAGAGAGATCAATAGAGGCCTGAGAAAAGGATGTTATTTTTGTGAATTTTGTTAATGGTATCATAGAAAGATAGGAGGGCAGAGGTGGTGCTCTTTCATTGACCACATTGCTGCCAGCTCCTCCATAATCTCAAAGTCTTTTGTTATCCCACGTACATAGATGAGTAACTGGACTGTGTCACAGACATCATCGCTCTCGTCCAGCGCCTAGGACAAAGAGTCAAAATTGTCTGTTTTTTTTTTTTTTTTTTTTTTGCAACTGAAGCTCCAGATATCCTGCAATGGTCTTGATCCTTCTCGTTACGGTTCTTCTGGAGAGGGGCACATTCTAAAGTGCTTCTTTTTTTCTCAGGGCATATTAGTGCTGACATTTTCTGATGGCTACCAGCTGCTAAAATATTCCACACTTAATTTTAATCCATTCTTTTGTAAGTTGTGCAGCCCTATAAAAAAGTTATCTGATGTTGTTCATTTCTGACTGTTGATTTTCAGATTTGACCCTCTGAACCGACTCGGCCATTATACCAAGCTCGCCCCAGCTAGAAAGTCTCAAGCCAAGGCCAATTGTTCCAATCCTTTTCATGCCCTAAACTGGGCAAACCAGTTTCAGACGTTACTCTGTCAAAACGGTTGAGAGATTGCATCACTTTTATTTATCAACAAAATAAGCTGGACTTGTCAACAAAAGTTAGGGAGCATTCTGCCAGATGTTTCCACTTCATTAGCCTTTCATTCCAGAGCTTCCATGGATGACATGTGCAGCCACAACTTGGGCTACTCCCCATACCTTTATCACTCATTACAAATTGGACATGGTCTCCATTTGGCTCTATGGTACTCAGAAATATCCTTCCCTAGGGCCTCCCAAGGCCTGAAGTAGCTAGGGACTCTGTCACAACAGTCAAGAATGAATGAAGACTGATAACATCAGATAAAGAAGTTATGTTCTTACCGTAACGTTCCATCTGTGTTGTCGATCTTCGCTCTTTCTTGACATCTCACCTACCTTCCCCCTCCTAAGACTCCTGGAGGTTCAGAACTAGTTCTGGAATCCTAGTAAGGTTGTTGCTCAGACAAAGCTTCCATCATTTTCTATGCTTTGTGGGCAAACTCGATCTGAAGAGAAGAGAGGCAGTATGGGTAGCTGTGGCTTGAGAGTTTGTAGCTGGTGCAAGCTTGATATAACGGCCGAGTCGGTTCCGAGGGTCAGAACCTAAACCCAGCAGTCAAGAATGAATGAAGATTGACAACACAAATGGAACTTTATCATAAGAACATAACTTTGTTTTATAATAATAATAATATGTAACTTAATGTCCCAGTAAAATGCACAAAAAGTCCTTTTGGAATAACAATTCCTGGACTAAATCATAATGTGCTTGTTGTACCAAAACATATGAAGTCTCATTCTCTGAACACTTAGAAGCCTTTTTAGTGACTTGTGGAGGGGCTAGTCGGATAAATCATTCTGTGTAACTCACTAATATGCCACTTTTAAAACTGAACTATAGTGATTCTTCACCTGTCAGGGTGGCAATACTGTCCCGAGATAGAGCATTTGAAGTTTCAGCAGTGGTAAGCATATCAACTTACCTTCCCTTTCATCTGACCTAATTCGTAGCAGGTATGAAACTGGACCAGTGATGCACCCCCTCGCACCTCCCATAACTCCCACCCATTTACTGCCCTCTCCAGCCCTCATGTTTTGTTCCTGATGTTTTCATTCTGCTGATTTTTCTATGCTTTTCTTTAAAAAAAAAAAAAGAAAGAAAGAAAGACATAGTACAGTACAGAGTCGATTATCCAAACTAATTGGGATCTAGGGTAGTTCAGATAATCAAACTGTTCGGATAATCAAACATATAATTGAACTGGATAAAAAACTTCTAAAAATGTTTTTGATGAACATTAAACAAGAAAAATAAAACAAATTTACTGTAAGTGCAAAACGGCACAGTACTATATGGCTAGGCTTAAAATGGCCCAAAAGGGCACTTAGCCTAGTACTGTACTAATTTATGAATCTACTTTATTTGGAATTAATTTAAAACTTATTTCAAATTTCATATCACAAACACTTATAGACATTTGCTAAACAAAGCAATACAGTCTCAGAATAAAACAGACTTAGCATTAAAACTTCTCTGCTCTTGAAACTCACTTTCTTTGACTCAGTATTGAAACTCACATTCAAAGAAAATGCATCTGGCCAGTTGCGGATAAAGTTTACCTGTGGGCTGTTTTTCAGTCAAAGGCCCTTGCACATTCTTAGGACCATGCATACATGAATACACATGAATACACCTTGCTGATTGTAATTGTATACCCTGTATAATACAGCACCAAGTTAGCGCGTGTTTTAAATTTGTAGTTTCGAACATTTTCCAGTAAGCAATGAAACAAAATGTATGAGCCAAAAATGGAAAAAAAATGCCCAATTCAGAACATTTCGTCAGTAAAATTCTACTCAAACTTTTGTCATTACAGTCAAACAATATCTACAGAAGTAAAAGTCATCTGAATAATCCCACATTAGAGATCTGTAACTGAGGACTGCAGCATCCACCCCCTTTAAAATACAACACAGTACGGTATCAGCAATCCATCCACATACTGTGGGAGTAGACCCACAGCCTTCTGCATCAAAAGCAAGTATACTACTTATTGTGCTGCTAACGATGCTTTTAAATACTTAGTAAAATAGTAATTAGCATTTGCTAAACAACAGTTGCACATTGTAAACAGACTTGGCATAAGCGGCACTAAACTTCTCTTCCCTGAAGCTCTCAGCTCCTTGTAGAGTGCACTTGACACACAACCATATCTGTCAACTTTGTAGCATAAGAAATCTGGAAATAGCCAAATTTTATGGGGGGATGGGGACAAAGGCGCAAAACCAGGGAAACATTTTAAATATTGCTTGAACATAATCTTAGAAAGTGTGGTATGATAGAATACCACCCTATATGTTTAATTGGGAACTTTTGACATAAAATGGCTAAATCAGCCAAGAATGTACTAAAAAGATCTGTTTGACATGTAACACAGGTCATTGCCACCCAAATAAATTATTAATGCATCAGGTACCCTACTAAAGGTAAGCAAACTCTTGCTAGAATCAGTTTCTCAGTGGTGGTAGGGGTAGAGAATTCAGGCTGTTGCTCCTTGTACCTAAGGTACAGAGTTTGAGTCTCAGCAATAACCCTACCTACCAGTTATTTATAATTGGGGCATTTCAAACACACACACACACACACACACACCCCTCAGTCTCTCTCTTCCAGATGTACACATGAACTTTGTGCAGGTTCTATTCCATGCAGCTATCCCACTTAAATTCAAAAGCACACACCCCTCCCTCTCTCACTCTTCACCAGATGTACACATGGGCTTCTTGCGGGTTCTATTCCATGCAGGTATCACACTTAAATTCAGAAGCAGGCATCTTGTTGCAGATGTATTCTGTGCAGCTAAATTCAGAAGCAGACGAACAAATGCTAAATTCTTTGTGGTCAAGACGCATGCAACGGAGTCTGGTTCAGATAACTCAGATACGCACAACGCATGTACAGATAAACACATTTGGTTCAGAATTGACAGCCTGCGGGCCGGTTAGGGACACCTAAAGGGCCAGATGTGGCCCGGGGGTTGTACAATGCCCAGGTCTGCCATAGAGGCCGTGTTTTTGGCATTTAAGACCTGGTGCTTGGGGATACTTGGGGATACGTGGTGGGGGACAGGTGTTAGGAATGCTTTGGGGTATATGTGGCAGGGACAGGGGAGTGAAGTTTTCACTGAACCTGTCAGCCAGCAGGTTTGCTATATCCACAGGTTCTTTATATGTAGTACCATTAACTACTAGTACAGTTCACATATGGGCCCTACCTTTGAAGTTATGGATGTAACTAAAGAACACCTTGTGGTTGTCCTTTATTAGGGAAGTTTGAGCCCCTTGTGGATGTGTCAACCAGCTGGAGTTAACGAAGTCCAGGAACCTTTGGGCAAGTGAGTGAGAATATGTACAATTTATTCAGTCAATGGATGGGTAATTAAACTCACCCAAAACCAGGATGCTTGGTTGTATCTTCATTGACTCGGGAAGACCCAAGTAGGCTGAGTGGATGGCCTGATTCATGGAAGGGGTTCTATAGCTGGCTTTGACCTGGAGAGGGGTCTTACCTACAGTCAATTGCACCTTAAGTAATTCAAGGGAATTATGTTGTTTAACCACTCTAGAGGTGTATTTATCTTTAATGAATAGTGATACCACCTCCTTTAGTTTTCACCCTTTCAGTTTGTAATCTGAACATGTGGAAGGAAATGTAACCTGGTATAGCTAGGGTGCTCTACACAGCCTTAAACCAGGTCTCAGTGACAAGTTGAGGACTGCTTCCAGTGAGTGCAGTTTCTGGTTTAGACTCCTGCCGTTTAGTAGCATAACCTTGAGGTTGTTTTTAGAGGGTATTTTTACAATGGGTTATTTGTTCTTGTGACATTGCCTAAAAAAGGCACTATAGGGGTGGCAAGAGCTTTAGCCAGTAACCGAAATCCCAGGGGTGACAGATGAAGACCATGTATTTCAGAGCATCAAGGTCTCTCGACCATGTCATCCCAGGCTGACAGATACTGGATCCCCTTTGAATGACACCAGAAACTAAGCCAATTTATTGGAAAGGCTCACCCAGGCTCTACTACACTCTGTGAGGGAAAGGATGGTTTGCTTTTTATTTGTTGTATTTTGTATTAGTTTATTGCCTTTTTATATTTTGAGTGCTGTGGTTTGTTTTCTTTACCTTGTGTTTTGCTTGTGTTCTGCTTTTAACTGCATATTAAAACTTCAAAAGACACCACAGCTCTCTCTCATGAGTCAGGCAGAAATTAGAACGGATTAATTAAGGACTCATACATAAGATAGAAGAGGTCACTTAAGGTTAATCATTTGTGAACTGAGGGGGTGGAGATAGGAACTAAACCTTCTATTTAAGGGGTAAAATAAAACATCTCAGAGCTTTATTGGAAAGGCTCACCCAGACTCTGCTACACTTTGCTGTGACACAAAGGTTGGTTTGCTTTTTATTTGTTGTATTTTGTATTAGTTTATTGCCTTTTTATATTTTGAGTGCTGTGGTTTGTTTTCTTTACCTTGTGTTTTGCTTGTGTTCTGCTTTTAACTGCATATTAAAACTCCCCCCCCCCCATCACTGTCATGTTCTTAAATACCACTGTCTTTCTAGTTGCCTGCCTCTTGTGTTAATTTGACCATATATCTCATTTCCTCTCTGCTTTCACTGGCTTGTGTTGAGTATGCACAAAATTATCATTTTGTGAAATCACTCCCCTTCAACTATTTACATTTATTGTCCATTCTACTGTATTCCATAGTATCGGAATACAAAAAGTGTCACCTCCTTTCAATCTATCTTGCTGTTTTAAAAATAGTGACTCTCCACTAAAACTTAACTTTTTAGACAGGTAAAACTTAAGTTACCTACTTTCACATCTAACATCTGTAGTGCACACTGCAGTGTTTAGGATAAACCATTTTTTTCATCTTACCTTTAAGCATCCCTGTGACTAGCACTTGCTCTAATGCCTGCTGGAAAGCAGTAGGAAGCCTTAAACTGATACAAGCACTCAACTCTCCTTTTTAATAAGGAGAAATTAATCATAGGCACTAAACAGCCTATAATTGCAAAGTACCCTGCTAAGGTAAGGGAAAACAGCTCCTGTACTTTTCAAAAAAAAGCACCAAACCAGACATGTCCAAGGGTCAGCTTCCATTGATTTCTGCTGTCCACCTGGTGAATCTGGGCATACTGGGGCAATGCAGCAATTGCCTCATGTGCACAGACAACCCTCTCCTCCTACCACCCAACACTACAACCTCTGAGAGATGCACTTACATAGCCAAACTGGAAGCAAAGCTCTCTCCACCCAAGATTGTGCTAGACAGTCAAGAGGAGAAGGTTAACACCCGCACTACACCTCGAGCAACACATAGCCCTTCTAAACTCACACCACCAACACCCAACCATAGCAACACTAAATCCACATATGCGGAGGCCCTTAACTGTGATCTGCCCAAGCAACAAGGACCTCCAAAGCTGAAACGCAAACAAACACCAATCACAACCAAAGTGTCATAGCTCACAACACCAGTGTGCCACCCAGCAACAGCCCCTAAGGCAAGACAACGTACCTAACACTTTAGTCATAGGTGACTCTATAGTCAGGCACACTGATGTCCCACTCACCAGGCTGAACAAGGAGAAAATTACAGTGAGCTGCCTGTCAGGTGCCAGGATCTGCCACATAACTCATGCACTGAAGTCACTCCAAAACAAGTACAAATATGACTCTGTCATTGTCCATGTTGGAGTGAATGACTTGAGACGTACCTCCCTGGACTATATGAAGAGAGACATGGAAGAGCTCTCTGATAATGTGGCCCAGGCAGGTATGACCCTAGCCCTAAGTAGCATCTTGCCTTCGCCCAGAATTATACCACAATGTAAGGACAAAATGATTCACTTCAACAATTGGCTAAGGTTCTGGTGTCATTCAAAGGGGATCCATTATCTGTCTGCCTGGGACGACATGATCGACAGACCACAATGCTTTGCCAGAGATGGTCTGCACCTGTCGCCCCTGACATTCAGGTTACAGGCTAAGGCTCTTGCCTAAGCTCTTGCCACCCCTATAGTTCCTTTTTTAGGCAAAGTTCAAAAGACAAAACCACCACCGTAACAGGTACAAGCATGCAAAATTTGAAGGTAATGCTACTCAATGCTAGAAGTCTAAACCTCAAATTACACTCTCTCGAGGCACTCCTAAAAATGGAGAACATCGATATCTGTGCAGTAACTGAGACCTGGTTCAAGACTCCAGAGAGCACACCTGCGATACCAGGCTACAACTCTTACCACACTTTTCGGCCACCAAACCAGGATCGAAACACTAAAGATGGAGGAGCGTCTATATTCACCAAGGATATTCACACCACCAGGTTAGTTGTCCAACACAATGCGTCTGAAATTCTCCAGGTGCAACTAACACTAGGTAAGACTGCAATCCAAATTGTAGCTTGCTACAGATCCCCCACCATGCCCCAAGATTCTCACTGCACCTTTCTAAACATACTGGATCAAGTAATCCATAGTCCCACCAGAGGCTCCAATATTCTAGACCTGGTCATTACCAGCATGGGAAATTGATGCTTCACACCTATGGTCACCCCCCTCATTGGTCAGGTCAGACCATAAGCTAATCACCCTTAACATCCACATTCCACACCCCCCCAGTAAGGAAACCTCCATAAAAAAAACTTCTCCAAAGCCAACTTCATGCTACTCAAGTCAGAAGTTACAAACTTCATGACACCCATGCAGGTGGGAACTGAAAGTCCGACTGCTGAGTCCTACACTAAGGCATTGTACGAGCACATCCACTCATGCATGAATCATGCCATCCCAAATAGAACCAAGATACTCTCCTCCAAAAAAACTAAGCCAATCTGGTGGTCCCCTGCTATAAACAAACTTTACAACTAAAGGAAGAAACTGTTGCAGAAAAGAAGAAAATCCCAGGATGCAAAAAGCTCACTTACCAGCCTCAGTAAGAAGCTGAGATCCCTTATAAAATCCTCCAAAGCAAGTTACAAAAATAAAATTGCCAAAGATTCCAAAGACAACCACAAGGCATTCTGTAACTATGTCAAGAATATAAATGGCAATGCTCAGATCTGTTCTGAGCTACAACAGAATGGCATTAAATATACTGATCCCAAGGATATTGCCAATATCCTGGCAGATCGATTCAGTGCCAACTTCACCCACATCTCACCCCCTAAATGGCCCATCTCAATACCGGAAGATTGCCAAATTCCGGTAATAACGGCCACACAGGTAAAAAATGCACTCTCCAAAGCTAAGAATACAGCATCCATGGGACCAGATGACATCCCGGGCTGTGTACTACATGAATTACAAAATCAACTGGCACCTCACCTAAGTGTCATGTTTAGTCATACCCTCACCTCAGGCTTCATGCCCACTGAGTGGCGCACAGCTACAGTTATCCCACTCCACAAGGGGGGGGGGGGGTCCAACTTGGATCCTGAGAAATACTGCCCCATCAGTCTGACGAGCCTGATCTGCAAGGCCATGGAACGTATTATCATGGAATTTATAAACAAAGACATTGGCAACCTTCAAACACTGGACCCCACCCAGTTTGGGTACGTGAAGGGCCAGTCTTGTCTGCTGAACCTAACTGACTTTTTTGAATCAGTCTCCAGAGCCGTTGATGAGGGTAAGGCAGTCCTCGCAGCCTATCTGGACCTCACCAAGGCCTTTGACACCATCCTCTCTCTGGAATCATAGATAAACTTACTAAGCTGGGCATTAATCCTTATGTCACTCGATGGGTTGGCAACTGGCTTACTGACAGAACCCACACTTTAAAAGTAGCTGACTTCAAACCCAGCTCCAGACAAGTGACAAGTGGAGTACCTCAGGGTTCAGTCCTGGGACCACTCTTGTTTGGCATCTACTTCTCTGAAGTACAGGCCAACACTAAGGGACTCTGGCTTACAAAGTTTGCAGATGACTGCAAACTGGGAGCCATTATTGAATCCCCAAATGATGTGGATACTCTACAAAAGGGCCTTACAGAAACAGATGCTTGGTGCCAGAGCCATGGGCTCAAGCTCAATGCCAAGAAATGTGTAGTTATCCCCTTTGGGAAAAAACATGTACCCATGAATTACCACATAGGTGGCAGTACACTAAACACCGAAAGTGTGATGAGACTTAAGGACACAGGTGGACAGTGGTCTCACCTTCAATAACCACATCGCCACAACAGTCAGGAAATCCTTCCATGTGGCACACCTCATCACTAAGGACTTTTCATCAAGAGAAAAGGAGGTCATTGTCCCACTGTACTCATCCCACATTAGACCCATTATAGAATACAACGTCCCATTTGGTAGGTACCTCTCAAGACATCTGCAACAACTGGAAAGGCCACAGAAATACCTCACTAAAAGAATCACAGGCCTAAAGCAGATGCCCTATGCTGACTGCCTTAAAAAAACTCCAGCTATACACTGTCGCATATCATCTACTCCGAGGCGATCTCTGCTTAACATACAAGGCCATGTCAAACCCAGAGCTGTTGGACATGCTACACTTAAAGAAATCCCAATCCCTCAGAGCCACACACTTCAGGGTTCTAAACTTTATCACAATAAACAAACCATGCTGGAGGGACAGGTTCCTGACCCAGAGACTCCCGAGACTCTGGAATAGACTGCCCATACATGTCCAGCAGAACGCCTCTTTGGCCCTCTTCAAAAGGAACCTTGATGATTGGATGGGATAAAGGAAATTCACCCTGGGGATCACGTCAGTTGCCCTGCTAGACAGGAGTCCAGGAAAGTAAATAGTGTGGGAAGAGGTAACCTGGGAATTGTTGTGGCTGGGCTTGTATAGGCCCTAGGGCCGATAGCCTAGTACCAACCTATGAACCTAATTGTTTGTCAGTCATTTTTTTGTTTGTTTGTTTTGAGGTATTATCTCAGGGTAAAGGTAAAATGCCGCTTAAGGCTAGGGACATACCTCCTGAGACAAATAATCGGAGAGCTTAGTCATGTCTTTCTTCATATAGTCCAGTGAGGTACATCTCAAGTTGTTCATATCAACATGGACTATGACGGAGTCATAACAGTGCCTGTTGTTGAGACACTTGAGTGTGTGTGAGTGATGTGGCGGATCCTGGCACCTGACAGCTGACCGTGACTTTTTCCTAATCCAGCCTGGTGAGAAGGACATCTGTGTGTCTCACAGTTGAGTCACCTATGACTAAGATGCTTGTTTTTGTGTTATGCCTTAGTGGCTTGTCTGGTGAGACACTGGTGTGTAATGTATTGTGTGTAGTATGTTCTGCAGAAGATGTATTATGTAAATTGTGCTTGTGTTTGTGTCTGGGAGGTCTCTGATGTTTAGGTAATCTTCTGGTAAGGACCTCCACATATGTAGGTTTATGTATTGTTGGTTTGGTAGGTGCAGGAGGTGAGGTGTGGATGCTGACAACCTGCTTGGAATCAGATGAACTGGCTGGTGAGCAAGAGAGCCTGAATTCTAGGTTATTGATATAGATGCATCTCTCACACAATGAATTTGCGTGGACTAGAAGAAGTGGGTTGTCAGTGTACATGAGGCAGTTGTTGCATTGCCTGAGGATGCCTGTGTCGACCAGGCTGGCTGGAGAAACTGTGGGAGATTGTCAGTCCATATTGCAAGGTAAGCTGATGTGGTCAGAAAACAGGGAGAGGACAGAAGAAGTGGACATAAAACTTGAAGTGCTAGTGGGTAGGATCTGGTTGGTACCTCAAGAGCTTCACTGAACTGAATGTATCACCTGTAAGTGAGGGGCAGTTGCAAGAACTCACTGATGGAGCACCAGCAGAGTACTAAGGGAAAATGTGTAGGCAGAAATGTTTGCATCTATAACCGCCAATGGTGCCCACCACTGCTTGTAAAAAAGCGCACAACCTGTAGAAACGCAGTGCTTGTGTAGCAAACGAGAGGAAACTGATTTAAATAAATTAACCAACAAAAAGCTCAAAACTGAGCCCTGTTCCAGCAACCTTTAATTAGATGAGTTCTAACTGCACACTCCTGCCACTAGGGTGCAGTGAAACCCTCTCCAACATGGCTCTGCTACAGCAAACGAAGTGCAACAATTTCAGAAAAAAAAAAACAGTTCAAATAAGCAGTGATATGGTAAAAATTCAATTCAAAAGTCCAATATACAGTGAAAAATTGTACTTAAGTTTTGCAGATGTCAGCAGTTGCCTTGAATTGATCAAATAAATACAGCAGAGCAGTAACAGGTCACCAAACTTTGTGGAGCTTTGCTAAAACAAGCACAAACCCACACAAACATGGTGCTTATGTAGCAAATGAGAGCAAACTGATTTAAACAAATTAACCAATAAAAAAACGAAAAACTGAGTCCTGTTCCAGCAGTTTTCAGTCAGATGAGTTTTAACTGCACACGTCTGTGATTTGTTGCAACACAAATCCCTCAGATGTTCATCTCAACTGTACAGGTTTTGTTCTTCCCTTGTAGACCAGACTGTCCCTCTCTGAGTTGGGCTTAAGGAGGAGGTGGTTAAGAAATTGTCTGTGGCCTCTGAAGTGGAGACTCTGGTAGCCCACTGCAAATGTATTGTGCTGATGCTGTGGTAAAGGCTGCAGGCTTAGGTATCTGCCTGTTTAAGATAGCTTGACTGAGGCTGTCCTCCTTGAAGAAGGAGCTAAGATAGTCCATCTTGGTTAGTCTATTCACAGGCTTGTAATATTTTAAGTGGTTCTTGTTCTTTTCATGGTCCTTGTCATAATGTGAACAGAGTAAAGATTAGGATCTGATGTCATTGCTCTCCTCCTTGAAGAAGGAGCTAAGGTAGTCAATCTTGGTTAGTCTATTCACAGGCTTGTAATATTTTTAAGTGGTTCTTGTTCTTTTCATGGTCCTTGCCATCATAATGGGAGCAGAGTAAAGGTTAGGATCTGATGTTGTCATTTTCATTCGTTCCTCCAGAGTGGGTCTCTGATCAAACTCAGACACTTTTCACTAGATTCTAGGAACCAACTCTCAAGCTACTCCCTTTACCCATAATGCCCCTAACCACTGTACCACCTCAGATCTCATTTGCCACTCTAACAATTTGGTCTAGATTGGGTTCTCTCGAGCTCAGGCAATGTAAGTTTTTAAAGGTTTTTTTTTTTTTTTTTTTAAGTTTTACTTCAAGTCCTAGAAAAAAAGTTCAACTAATTGTCCTTACTTATTTTGTGTTATAGCTATCCTCTCTTTACCTGCTGTATTTATTATATCTTTGCTAACCTTTTCTTACCATACTTTGGTATTCTCTTCTACTATCTTGGTATTTCTTTTCTGAACTTTACCTTCAATAAGGAAATTTTAATACCATTGTTGGTATATTTTTTCTTCCTTTCCTATATTTAAAAAAAAAAAAAAATCTTTCTTTGACTGGTCGTTTGCTGCTTGGCGAGTTTTTCAACATGGCTGAAAAGCCTACTGGATTTAAAAAGTGCACTTTCTGTGGGCACAAAATCCCCAACTCTGATGCCCAGAGGGAGTGCTTTTATTGTTTAGGCCTATCTCACTTGTGAACTTTAACACTGGAGCTGTCAGTGACCAATGCAACAAGTTGGTGCTTAAGGGCCTTATTCCTTCTTCATTTGCTTTTACTTCAGGGGCTGAAACCCCCTGAAAGAAATCTAAGTATACGGAGCCCAGGGAGCATAGAAAGCACTGTTCTGTTAGGTTTCTCAAATCTGCTCCAACATCGGAACCTCCAACTAAAATTTCCAAACACTCAGATCCGAAGCCCTCTGATCCTACACCTTCAGTGTCAAGGTCTTCTCACCTCCAAAGTCCTCTTTTTTTTCTCTGGAGTCAGTTTCTCCAAGGCTGAGGTCTCCTTTCCTTTACGATACACCAAGAAAGTCTTCATGACCTCCTTCCACTTGCTCTTCAATCAGGTCCTCCCAAAATCTTTCTGAGGCAGAGGTGGATAGGATGAAGAGAAAATTTCTCAGAACACAGATCCAGATTGGGGGTCTTACCAGTTCTGGCACCCATTGGATCTATGAGCTTTAAAGTTTTTGCAAATATTACCATTTCTCCTTCTCTGATCTGATCTTCTGTTTCGAAACCCTTGGATCTGAGATCTCCAAGAGAACAAAGCATATCATCCAAAGATACCTTTATTGTTGACTTCGGCTACTTCCCTAATCCATTCGTCTTCGACCTCCCCTTGAGTAGAATGTGTCTTGGAGCTGAAGCGTCAGCGTCAGATCCAAGGGAATGACTTTGGCTCTGAGGCTTTCAGAGACGTTGCTTCCCCGTGGAGCCTCAGCACTGGACAGCTTAGCCCTGACACCTCCCTCAGAGTGGGGTATCTGTGGGAGGCCTGGGTTTGTCTGATTCGAGAGCTTCAACTCTGGTAAGATTGACTTCAGCTTCTCCTGGTCCCTAGGCCTTTGAGGTGGTGGAGAGGGCTTTCTCCCGTCCAAGAGCTGTTCTTACTCTTACCTCTTTGGATCCAGTCCTTGTTCCCTCTTTGGTTCCTGTTTCTGAGTCGCTTCATCCTACTCCACAGGGGCAGCCAAGCCTGTAAGAGTTTCCAGGCAGTTCCAGTTAGGGAACTCCCTCTTTCTTCTGATGCCTTTCCAGAACACCTCACTGAAGAGGTCCCCTGGAAGAGGCTGTGAAAAAGGAGGCACCTAGATTCCCCTCAAGAATCTTGGACTGAAGACACCAATTTTGATGAAGAGAAAGGGTCCCCAAGATCTCCACTAGAAGACGTCAGTTTCTGTGACATCTAGAAATTCTGAGACAAAAAGGTGGTTGTTCCTAGAAGCCTCTGGGTTTGGCCTATATACGTATTAAATTGCCTCCACTCCTGGGCGGATGAACTTGTAGATCTTGTCTCCCACCAGGCATGCAAGGAACCAGATAATATAGAACATATCCTATGGTATCTGGATAAGATTCTTGGAGCTCTTAAAGACAGGCAGATTTTGATCAAGGGAGTCCCTGCGGATGCCATGGTTATTGCAGCAGCCACCAAAAAGGAGCTGGCTGAACAAAACTCCTCTGTCCATCCCCCTAATAAAGAATCTATGGAGCTGGACAGATAGTAAAAGTGAGTTTACACCTCAGTGACCTTTGCCTTACGGTTGCTAAACTATTTAGCACACTTCACTGGGTTACAGAGGGACTTAATTAAGGATCTCACTAACTCTAACCCAGGGTCCATGTCAGTGGAGAAAGAGAAGTTGTTTTTTCCTCTAGACTGGCCACCCTACAATCAATCTCAAATGTATCCATGAGATTAATCTCTCATGCAGCTGTGGGTACCTTAAGGGACTGCAGGTTCAGGCATAACCATTAGGAGACATCCCTTGATGCGATTGTGTGATTTTCAGAGCCCTTCAAAGCATTGTTCATTAATGCGGTCTTTGATGGAGCTTTTCTTTTTGACCCCACCATTAAAGAGAAACTTTCCTGCAGTGAGCAGGATGAAAAAACCTTGTCTGCTGTGGGAATACATTTCTTTACCCCATAGAGACCCTTTTTTAGGAATCATCATGGTGGTAAGAAGATGTGGTTCCAGAAATCTCAAGGGTCTTTTCAGGACTCATGGAGATTTTTCTCACAGAGGCAGAGGGGGAAATAATAACAGAAGATGTTGCCCACATGGTAGAGGGGGTCTGCAGAACCAGGGCTTCCAAGATTCCTTTTCAGATAGACCCTTTCATTACTCCTGAAGGATTGCCCAACTGCTCTTCTCTGGAGACAGTCAGGTGATGCTTGTTTTTGCACCCAAAAGCCTGGGCAGCCATCACAAAAGATATGTGGGTGCAAAGAATAGTATCTAGAAATATATTTCATTCTCTTTTTACAAATTCCTGCTATGAAAAGGAAAACGTCTCCCGATGTTACACCCAGTCAGTGGGAGGTAGAAGCTGTGGATATTCAAAAGCTGCTAGACAAAAGTCATCCAAAAGGTCCCACCAGAGTAAAGAGGGTCTGAATTTAACTCAAGGTTCTTTTTTAATGCCAAAGAAAACAGGGGACCCGAGACCTATCCTAGATCTCAGTTATCTAAACCAATTTGTAAAGAACAACAAGATGTTCTTCGTGTTTCACTGTTGCAATCATTACATTTGGGTTATCTGCCTGCAGGTATCCCTCAGCCGGCGTGAATATCAAAGTCTTGGATTCCTGCATTGGATGCTGTCTCTTCTTCCATGACGTCAGGTCATCAGGGGTATAAAACATACAGCCGACGCCATTACGTCAGTCTTTCTTGCCGTGCAGTGCCCGAAGCAGAAGCAGTTTGCAAGTGCCGGTCGGCCGACTCCTGAAATTTTTGTTTTCGAGTTTCAGAACCGAAGTCTTCAAAAAAGCTAAGTACCCCGTTGGGGATCCTTTCTCTTGCTCTTAACTGATGTCAGTAAAAGTTAACAATTGTATTACCTGTGGAAAGCAAATACCTCATAAAGATTTTAATTTGTACTGCATTCCTTGCTTAGGCCCAGACCATGACGTCCCTCGCTGTCGGTTTTGTACCTTATTCAACCCCCGGACTATTCGTCATCATTTCTTTTTGCAGCAAATTACTTTCGTACTCTGTTTAACTATCCAGAAATGGCTTCGGTAAGCCATCCGACTACCGACATTCCGAAAAAAACGTAAAGATAAAGACAGAGACAGACTGCATAGGTCCAAAGCTGTCGACGATGCTTCCGTTAAGCTAGTCGCCAGTTCGCCAGTACTCAGGCATTTTCACAGCCCCTGATACCTGCTACTTCAGATTTGTAGGCCTCTACCGAGACCCATTTGAATTCCGATATGCTGCAAGATGCGTCTTCAACTATGGAACCTGCAGATGTCTCTATCTTGGATGGGTCTAGAGCCGCTGTGCAGGCACCAGCTTCTGAGGG
Source organism: Protopterus annectens (assembly GCF_019279795.1). Taxonomy (NCBI): domain Eukaryota; kingdom Metazoa; phylum Chordata; order Ceratodontiformes; family Protopteridae; genus Protopterus; species Protopterus annectens. The sequence continues at coordinate 1,844,579,238 of NC_056726.1, forward strand.
TGTATTCATGCCTACTGACTTGCATTTCAAACTGATGCCATCTTCTTCGAGGCCTAAAACTCGACCCATGCCTAGAAAACCGACGTCCAAACCGTATGCTCAGGCCCATATGCCTAAAAAACAAATGATAAGAATGGCTGAATACCTTATTACTTTAATTAGGGGAAGCCAGCCTTCACCCTGTAAGAGACCTAGAACTGATTTTCCTTCTGTTTCTTCTGATCAGGATTCTAAAATTTCTGTTTCTTCTGATTACCAGGATTTGCCCTTATCTACCTGTGAGGATTCTGATGCAGAGGATTCCATTCCCTCTGCCTCCCCTCCAGAAGATTTTTCTTTTGCTGAAGCCTTGCACACTTAGGGAGCATTTCTGTTGGGAAAGCCAGGATTACTCTGACTCCAAAAAGAGGCTTAGGGAATTTTTACTCCTCCCTCAACACAGGCCTTTAGCTATCCCTCCTGTATTGGACATTGTAGATGATGCCTTCTCAGAATCTAGCCTGGCCCCTGACACTTTACCTCCGGCTCCCAAAAATCCTGAAACGTATTACAGGGTACCTGACTCTCACAAATTCCTCTTTAAGAATCCTACTGCAGATCCTGAGACCATTTCACAGGGACCCAAAGGCATTAAAACCCTACCCCCCTCTGACAGAGATTCCAGAGCCCTGGACAGATGGGGTAAGAAGGTATACACTTCTGCAACTTTGACCATTAGGGCCTTAAACTGCCAGTTTCATATGTTAAAGTCGCAGCAGCATATTATTGGATTGTTTAAACAGAAAATGATGTTGATTCCTGACTGTGCTGAAAATAAAGAATTAAAGGATTTAATGCATTCTGCTGAACAAGTTGGAAAACATACTTTGCAATGTGGTTTTGATTCATTAGAGGCATCTTGCAGGGCTGCTGTCACTGTGTCTGTACTGAGAAGGCATGCTTGGCTTATGGAACAATCTTTGCCAGATCATGCTAAAGCTAAATTACTGGATGCTCCCTTAAACCAAGACTGCCTGTTTGGCAACAAAGCAGAAGAAGTACTTAAAAAGATGGAGGAAAAAGCTAAATCTATGCAAACTGTTAAAGATTTCCATTGGTTCTTTCCTGCCTCTTCCAGGCCTTTTCAGTCCAAACCCAGAACCAGCAGAACACCCAGCCTTCAGTCCCAAGGTACTCACAGGCCTAAGCTGTGAGGGGCTCCCACTTCCAAATCGGGGAGTAGTAAGACACCACCCTATGGTAAACTGTCACAATGACTTAACTAAACCTTCCAAGCCCTGCTCAACTGACTGTTCCTTTAGGGGAAAAGATCGCCCTACATGCAAAAAAATGGGAACTCATTACCCAAGACAAATGGCTTTTAAATATTGTTTCCCAAGGATACAGATACCACTTCCACTCCTTACCAAACCCAAATGGTTGGCCAGACCTACCCCCAAATCAGTGGGCAGAGGCTCAAAAGCAAGTTTTCTCTCTTCTAAGCATCAGGGCTATTCAACCTGTCCCAGAAGAAGAATGGGGGCAAGGTTTCTACTCAAGAATTTTCTTGGTACCCAGAAAAGACAATTCCTGGCGTCCTATTCTGGACCTGTCTATCCTAAACACTTTTTTGGTAATCCCAAAATTCAAAATGCTAACTCTTCATCAGCTGCTTCCCATGCTCGGCAAAAATGCCTGGTTGGCAACACTGGATTTAAAGGAAGCCTACCTGCACTTCCAATAAGGGAATCTTGCAGAAGATACCTACACTTCAGAGCAGGCTACATGCACTATCAGCTCTCTGCACTACCCCTTGGCTTATCTACTGCACCCAGGGTATTCACAGAGTGCCTAGCTCCAGTCATTGCATTTTGCAGGCAAAGAAATATTCAAATATACCCATACCTGGACGATTGTCTAATTCAGGCAGAAAGCCAGGACATACTATTAAATCATCTGGCATTTGTAAAGAAATTACTAACTTTTCTGGGGTGCTCCATAAACGAAAAGAAATCACATCTAGTACCCTGCCAACAAATTGTATTCCTGGGAGCAAGCTTGAATACAACTTCCCAGATGGCCTACCTCACACCAGAGAAACAAGTTCATTTGACAGTCTACTTCAAACTACTGGCCACAAAGACCCAGCTATCTGCAAGGAAAATACTGCAAGCCCTGGGGTTCATGGCCTCTTTCATTCTACTAATTCCGTATGCAAGACTGCGTATGAGTAAACTACAATGGTATCTAAAAAGCCTATGGTGTCAACATTCTCAGGACCTAGAATCAATGATTCCTATCATACCTTGTCTAAAGACAGAGTACCTTTAGTGGGCAGAGGCTTGCCACCAAAACAAGGGACTGCCATTCACTCTACCCCCTGCCGCCCAAATCCTAACAGGCGCATCAGACTATGCATGGGGGCCTCATTTGGCAGGGCAGTGCATTCAGGACAAATGTAACCTGAATCAAATGCACCTGCATAGCAATCAAAAAGAAATGTTAGCCGTACAGAATACTCTGACAGCCTTCAAGGACCACATTCTTCCAGGACAATTATTGGTAAAGACAGACACTACCACTGTTATGTGGTACATAAGCAGGGGAGGACCCACTTATACCCTCTCTGCAGACTAGCCATGGCTCTGTGGAACACAGCCTTGAGCTACCAAGTGGACCTACAAGCTCAGTTCCTGCCAGGCAAGCTAAATACACTGGCAGACGATCTAAGAAGAAATCTCATGGAACCACACGAGTAGAAACTGGAACCAAAGATATTCAACATTTTGAGAAACAAATGGGGGAGCCCAGAGATAGACCTGTTTGCCCTTCAGAACTACCAATTGGACAAATTCTGCACAAGGACTCCCCACAAACAAGCTTTTAAAGTGGATGCCTTGACCTTCACATGGACAAACCTATCAGTTTATGCCTTTCCCCCTCTGCCTCTACTCTCCAATGTGCTAGTAAAGATCAAACAGGACAAACCAAGGACAATACTTCTTTCACCAGACTGGCCACGCCAGCTCTGGTACCCCCTCTTGTGCAGTGTGTCACTTTTGGAACCATGGCACCTGCCTCAGACCCCTTCCCTGCTGTCCCAGCAGGAGGGCCAGATTCTGCACCCACAGCTTCAAACCCTGAACCTTGCAGCGTGGCTAATTAGTAAACACAAAAAGCTGAAGCACGAAAGTAGCAAGTCTAAAAGCCAACAAGTAACAGGCTAAAAAGCAGCAAAACCTTCCTATTGCAGCCAGTCCAACAGTCAGATGTGTAAACAAAGTCAGAAACCACGTAAAAGTTAACGCACGAAGTTTAATTGTTAAAAAAGTTGCAGCGTTTTCGCCCGAGACGCAGCTCAAGCTTCCTCAGAACAAGTGATTTACACCATCATAGTAGCAATTTAAAACATTAAAGCGCGGGCTTTTTACTGAGTAAATTTTAAAGCAACACTGACCTTCTTTTTCTGTAAACAACCCTACCAACCCGCTGAATGGTCCGTGTCAAGTATGGACCTACTAGTGAACTAAGAATGACCCCAGCAGTAGAAAAAACCATATACCAATGAACATAAAAGTAAAAATAGATCAACTGTTGTGTATTCATTAATTAAACAAAACATAACGTAACAGAAATGCAACACTAAATAAGCGCTTTACAGCGCTGTCGCTTGTCTCTCCAACTAAGCACAACACGCATTGCTATGAAAGCGTTTAGTATTGGTACATCCATAGGGTTAAACCTAACTTGTTACAGGTTTAAGCATATAGTTAAGTACAATTCAAAACAAAATATAAAAAGTAATAACTAACCTAAAGTAACTAACCTAAAAATAAGCCCAAAGGCTTTGGAGTGGTTCGCCCACCCTTTTTTGCAATCGTATTTTGATTTACGTTTCGGATTCCTTGTCTTTACGTAACAACAAGGAAACTTCAAGCTTCTGCTGTCAGTTTTAAAAGTTAGTGTTTACAATTAAGAATCACAATGCAAAACAACCTTATCGTTGTACTTGTGCTACATTTGTATACAAATGTTAAAAGTTAATAAGTTAAAAACTAAAAACTTTACTGTTGCTCTGTTCGTGATCACCACAAGGTCAATGGACCAGTGTTAAATAGTTAAAGCCTTTTACTATACAGGTTTAATTCATCTTACAAACCACATTTACCAGATGGTACCAGGGCTCTTTTGTGCTTTAGTAATTCACACATAGTAGTTGGTGCAACTTAACCCTAAACCGGTTATGCCCAGTGCACCCCCCTGTAACCCACTTTTAGCTCAGCTGTAAAAATTATATCAGGTGAAAGTAGTAGTTCATTTGACGCCAGTCATCGAACTATGCCCCCACCCCGTGTGTCTCACCTCCTGTAACTTTTTAATTTTAAAATACAAGCTATGTTACAGTGCTCATTCAAACCGGGAAAGGAGAATGAGTCCAATAGTAGTTGCCATTCAAGTTCCTTATTTTCTAGAAAGAGAGAAATTGGACCACCCCTTTCCGTCTGATTCACTTGGTCTATAGCTAGAAATTGGAAATTATGCCCTGGGTACTTGTCAATGTGCTTGGCCAATTTCTCTCTTTCTAGAAAATAAGGAACTTGAATGGCAACTACTATTGGACTCATTCTCCTTTCCCGGTTTGAATGAGCACTGTAACATAGCTTGTATTTTAAAATTAAAAAGTTACAGGAGGTGAGACACACGGGGTGGGGGCATAGTTCGATGACTGGCGTCAAATGAACTACTACTTTCACCTGATATAATTTTTACAGCTGAGCTAAAAGTGGGTTACAGGGGGGTGCACTGGGCATAACCGGTTTAGGGTTAAGTTGCACCAACTACTATGTGTGAATTACTAAAGCACAAAAGAGCCCTGGTACCATCTGGTAAATGTGGTTTGTAAGATGAATTAAACCTGTATAGTAAAAGGCTTTAACTATTTAACACTGGTCCATTGACCTTGTGGTGATCACGAACAGAGCAACAGTAAAGTTTTTAGTTTTTAACTTATTAACTTTTTAACATTTGTATACAAATGTAGCACAAGTACAACGATAAGGTTGTTTTGCATTTTACGAGTGTGATTCTTAATTGTAAACACTAACTTTTTAAAACTGACAGCAGAAGCTTGAAGTTTCCTTGTTGTTACGTAAAGACAAGGAATCCGGAAACGTACAATCAAGTACGGATTGCAAAGGGTGGGCGAACCACTCCAACAAAGCCTTTGGGCTTATTTTTAGGTTAGTTACTTTTAGGTTAGTTATTACTTTTTATTATTTTTTTGTTTTGAATTGTACTTAACTATATGCTTAAACCTGTAACAAGTTAGGTTTAACCCTATGGATGTACCAATACTAAACGCTTTCATAGCAAGTACGTGTTGTGCTTAGTTGGAGAGACAAGCGGACAGCTTGGTAAGCTGCGCACATTTAGTGTTGCATTTCTGTTACGTTATGTTTTGTTTAATTAATGAATACACAACAGTTGATCTATTTTTACTTTTATGTTCATTGGTATATGGTTTTTTCTACTGCTGGGGTCATTCTTAGTTCACTCTCTTTACCGCTAGTAGGTCCATACTTGACACGGACCATTCAGCGGGTTGGTAGGGTTGTTTACAGAAAAAGAAGGTCAGTGTTGCTTTAAAATTTACTCAGTAAAAAGCCCGCGCTTTAATGTTTTAATGTTTTAAATTGCTACTATGATGGTGTAAATTACTTGTTCTGAGGAAGCTTGAGCTGTGTCTCGGGCGAAAACGCTGCAACTTTTTTAACAATTAAACTTGCGTTAAAGGGATTTTTACGTGGTTTCTGACTTTGTTTACACATCTGACTGTTGGACTGGCTGCAATAGGAAGGTTTTGCTGCTTTTTTCGCAATTCTAGCCTGTTACTTGTTGGCTTCAGCTTTTTGTGTTTACTTATTGGTTTGTCTTGTGGTCTCTCTAGCATGGCTAATTACATGATCTCTCCGTTACCATCCCTCAGTAAGCAAATGATGAATGTTATTCTGGTGGCAAGGAGGCCTGGTACTAGAAAATCCTATGCTGAAAAATAGAAAAGATTCTGTTCCTGGAGCCAAACACAGGGGATGGATACTTAACTGAGATGCTTCACAAGGGCATTTCCTTTTCTTCCATCAGAATTCATGCCATGGCCATTTCAGCTCATTATAATACAGAGACACCCTCTTCTCTCATCTACTGCTGAAGCAATTCCTCAGAGGGGCCAAAAACTTAAGACCATCCAGGAGAGCCCCTACTCCAGCCTGGGACCTTAACTTTGTATTGGAAAAGCTCACTCTACCTCCCCTTGAACTAGCTGCAAATGCAGAGTTGAAATTCCTTTCTTGGAAAACAGCCTTCCTTCTAGCCATCACTTCAGCAAGAAGGGTGTCTGAATTACAGGCCCTCATGGCAGTGGAGCCTTTCATCATCTGTCATGCGGACAGGGTGTCCCTCAGGACCAATCATTCCTTTATGCCCAAGGTGGTGTCCAGTGTGGCCCTTAATCAGTCCATTCATTTGCCAGCCTTCTTTTCTAATCCACAGAACAAAGGGGAATGAGTACTGCACTCCTTGGACATGCACAAACAGCTTAGATTTTACTTGGACAGGACTAAGCCTCTCAGGAAATCTGAACAGCTGCTGGTTGCATTTGCTGCAGTGGCAGAGAGGAAGGCCATTTCAAAGCAAACCATTTCTAAGTGGATAGGCTATTGCATTCATTTCTGCTATAAGCACCATGGAAAACCTACTCCACAGGGGATAAGACCACATTCAACCAGGGCTGAATCTACCTCTACAGCCTTTCTCAGAGGTGTCCCTACCAGGGACATCCTAGAAGCTGCTACCTGGAGTTCTGTACATACCTTCATCAAGCATTACCACTTGCCAGTTTTTTCTAAATCCAGAGCTGGTTTTGCTACTGCTGTTTTGCAAGGCCTTATAGCTGGTCCTAATGCTAACTAAATGCCTCCTCCCTCCCTTAGCTTTGGGAATCTACCCAAATGTAATGACTGCAACATTGAAACATGAAGAACATAGTACAGTTGTGTGCACTTACCATAAATGTAGATGTTCGAGTGTATTCACTGTTGCAGTCCTGGTTACCCTCCCTCCAGCCCTCTGACTTCTATTGACTATACCTCTATTCTTGCTTACTATGCTTAAAGCTTTCTGGTGTATTTGCTTTTTGTTGGAGGTGAAACCTTGTATATAATTGCTTCCCATTATGGGGGCACTTGACATCTGGGGCAAGTAAAACTGATGTAATGGCGTTGACTGCATGCTTTATACCCCTGACTACCTGACGTCATGGAAGATGAGACAGCAACCGATGCAGTACCCAAGACTTTGATAATCAGGCCGACTGAGGGCTACCTGCAAGCAGATAACCCAAATGTAATGACTGCAACAGTGAATACACTTGAACATCTACATTTATGGTAAGTGTACACAACTGTACTTTGTGTACACTTACCATAAATGTAGATGTTTGAGTGTATTCACTGTTGCAGTCCTGATCACCCTCCTTCCACCCCCTGACTTCTTTTGGCTATACTTTTCTTCTTTAGTGTATTTCAGCTTTCTGGTGTATTTGCTTTTTTGGAGGTTCTTTCCATTTTGGGGGCACCTGACATCAGTGGCAAGAAAAACTGATGTAATGGCGTCGGCTGCATGTTTTATACCTCTGACAACCTGACATCATGGAAGAAGAGACAGCATCCAACGCAGGAATCCAAGACTTTGATATTCAGGCCGGCTGAGGGCTACCTGCAAGCAGGTAACCCAAATGTAATGACTGCAACAGTGAATACACTCAAACATCTACATTTATGGTAAGTGTACACAACTGTACTTTCCCGATTGTCACAGTACAGTCCATTCTACCTCTTCTACAGAGGGATGATTGGACACGCTGTATAGATCTTCAGGATGCATACTATCACATCAAACTGAGCAGTCACTCTCGAAGATACCTACGCTTCCAGCTGGGAGACCGTCACTATCAATTCAGAGCCTTGCCCTTCGGTCTCACCACAGCCCCCAGGGTATTCACCAAATGCATGGCAGTGACAGCAGCTCATCTAAGAATGCGTGGATTTAGAGTATTTCCTTATCTAAATGACTGACTCCTCACCGCATCAACCAGGTACCTCCTAGTAAAAGCTAGGGATTGCTTACTCTTGATTATCTCATTCCCATGGAATTACAATCAGTCCTTCAAAGTCCCACCTTCAACCAGTTCAAGTCTTGGAGTTTATACAGGCTCGGCTAGATAGTCAGTTGTCTCGCTGATTTGCCAAAAAAAAAAACAGAATTCGTACCTTGAGATTGCATGTCAGACAGATTCTTTCTCACCCCTCTCCCCCAGCAAAAATGGTTCTGAATGCCCTAGGATCGATGGCTGCAGAGATTGCCATGATACCAACTGCTTGTCTACACATGCGTATCCTCTAGTGGACTCGAGCAGTTCAATGGTCCATCTTTCAACAGTCCTTGGAACATCCTATAAAACTGTCTCGAGTCTGCAAGGACTTCCTACTGTGGTGGACTCAGTCTGATGAGATTTGTGAAAGCCATCCCTTTATTTCCTCCACATTGACCACAGACACCTCCCATTTGGTATTGGGGGGGTGAGAATTTCTTGGTATGGGACTGTTCAAGGCACGTGGTCCCCAGAAGAGACCAATTTGCATATAAATGTCCTAGAGACGAGAGTGCTTATGCTGTTGCAGGCCTTTCAGAGCTCACTTTCTCTAGGGACAATTGCTATCCAAATTGTCAACATGTCAGTAGTGTGGTATATCAACAAACAAGGGGGAATCAGATCTTAACCCCCTTGCTGAGAAACAGTGAGAGTCTGGAAATGGACTATCTCTTCCAACCATTTTCTGCTAGCAACACACATGCAGGGGAAATCCAGAGTTCTAGCAGACAAGCTCAGCAGGACTACCCTGATGCCTCACAAGTGGACTCTCAATTGATCAGTCACAAATATAATCTTCCACAAATGGGGTCAGCCTTGCTGCAGTCTATTTACATCTCCCCTCAACAACAAATGCAGCAGGTTCTTTACCATAATTGCCCTTCAAGGACAGTCACCGAGAGATGCTGTAGTCCACATTTGGCCTTCTGGTTTTCTATATGCTTATCCACCCCTACCTGTAATCCCCAATTTCCTTCAGAAAGCACTCCAGCTGAAAATCAAAATAACCCTCATTGCCCCCTTTTGGCTTCGGCAAGTGTGGTTCCCCCCTCCTTTGGTCTCACCTACTGTGTCCACCCTGGACATTGGACCCCAGCCGATGATGACTAAACATTCCAGGCTTTCCTGTCCTGTTCGTCAAATTTTATTTTCATCTCCGCAGCCTTCTATGAGAAAGATTTATAAGAATAAATGGAAAATATTTTCTTTTCGGGCAGAGCAGAGAGAGATGGATCATTTCACCGCTCCAGTTAATGCTGTTTTAGATTTTTCTGGCCTCAGTTTTTCAAAGTGGCACTAGTTTCTCCACAGTCAAATTTCAGCTGGCACCCATTTCCAACTATCACATTGGAGATGATGCTTTCCTTTTAGCCTCACTTAAGTTATGTAAAGCATTCCTTAAAGGTACCTTTTTACCGAGGCCTCCGATAAAAGATCCTGCCCTACCTTGGGTATCTTACTGTTGCACAGTTTGATATGATCTCCTTTTGAAGCCTCATCTAAGGCAGATCTCAGATTTCTTTCTTGAAAAACAGTCTTTTTTTGTGGCTATAACTGTGAGGCGAGTCTCTGAACTCCAAGCAGTCTCTTTAAAACTGCCTTATTGAATTTTCCGTAAAGATTGAGTTACTTTACCTACCAATCCTTCCTTTGTACCCAAAATTGCCTCAGAAGCAAACCTCAATCATGTGATCAACTTAAAAGATGTTCTTCGTGTTTCACTGTTGCAGTCATCACATTTGGGTTATCTGCCTGCAGGTAGCCCTCAGCTGGCCTGAATACCAGAATCTTGAGATTTCTGCCTTGGATGCTGTCGCTTCTTCCATGGTGTCAGGTCATCAGGGGTATAAAACATGCAGCCGACGCCTCTATATCAGCTTTTCTTGCCGTGCAGTGTCCGAAGCAGAAGCAGTTCGCAAGTGCTGGCCGACCGCCTCCTGAAATTTTCGTTTTTCGAGTTTCAGACTTGAAGTCTTCTAAAAGATAAGTACCCCGTTGGGAAACCTTTTTTCTTGCTCTAACCGATATCAGAAAAAGTTAATTGTCTTGCCTGGGGAAAGCAAATATCTCACAGAGATTTTCATTCTTACTGCATTACCTGTTTAGGCCCAGACCATGACGTTCCTCTCTGTCGGATTTGTGCTTTGTTCAACTCACAACTAATCATCGTCTGGCTATTTTTGTTGCTACATTCTTTTGCTCTCGTTCTCTGTGTTCTGAAATGGCTTCTATAAGCCATATGACTACCAATCTTCCGAAAAAACATAAGGATAAAGACAGAGACAGACTGCATAGGTCCAAAACTGCCGACAATGCTTCCGTTAAGCTAGTCGCCAGTCCACCGGTACTTAGTGAGGTGCTTTTGCAGCCCCTAATACCCACTTCTCCAGATTTGCAGGCCTCTACTAAAACCCATTCGGAGTCCGGTATGCTGTGAGATGCTTCTTCGACTATGGAACCTGCAGATGTCTATATCTTGGATGGGTATGGAGCCGCTGTGCAGGCACCGGCTTCTGAGGGTGTATTCAGGCCTTCCAATTTTCCTATTAAACCAACGACTTTGTTTCTAACCAAAAATATCAAATTTCTCAGGCCCAGAGTTCGCACTATGCCTAGGAAACCGATGATCAAAGAGTAGGCCCACATGCCTCAGAAACAAATGCTTAGAATGGCGGAAGATCTTATTACTTTAATTAGGGGAAGCCAGACCCCCCCCCCTCAAAAAGACCAATAACTAATTTTCCTTCTGATTCCTCAGATCATGAGTCTGTTAACTCTGATCCTTCTGATTACCAGGACATACCCTTATCTACCTATGAAGATTCTGATGCAGAGGATTCCATTCCCTCTGCTTCCCCACCAGAAGATTTTTCTTTTGGTGAAACCCTGTATACCCTTAGAGACCATTTCCGTTGGGAGTGCCAGGACTACCCACAGTCCAAAAAGAGACCCTGGGAATTTTTAAATTTGCCTCAGCACAGGCCTCTAGCTATCCCTCCTGTTCTGGAAATTGTAGATGATGTCTTCTTGGAATCTAGCCTTACTCCTGATACTTTACCTCCAGCTCCCAGGAAACCTGACAGGTACTACAGAGTACCTGACTCCCACAAATTTCTCTTTAAGAATCCTACTGTGGATCCAGAGACCATTTTCCAGGGACCTAAAAGCATTAAGGCTACAACAGCCAAAAACCCTACCCCTTCGGACAGGGACTCTAGGGCTTTAGACAGATGGGGTAAGAAGGTATACACCTCTGCTACTCTTGCCATCAGGGCCTTAAATTGCCAATTTCATATGTTAAAGTATCAGCAACATATTATGGAGGTAATGAAACAGACAATGATGTTGATTCCTGATTGTGCAGAACACAAGGATTTACAACAGTTAATGCATTCTGCTAACCAAGTTGGAAAACATACAATGGTTTTGATGGCTTAGAAGCATCTTGCATTGTTGCTGTCACTGGGTCTGTTCTTAGAAGGCATGCTTGGCTTAAGGAACAAATCTTGCCAGACCATGTCAAAGCAAAATTACTAGATGCACCATTAAACCAAGAACACCTGTTTGACCATAAAGCAAAAGAAGCCCTCAAAAAGATGGAGGAAAAAGCTAAATCTATGCAAACTGTGAGAGATTTCCTACAGGTACAGCCACCTAGATTCAGTAGGCATTGGCCTTCTAAAAACTGGTCCTTTCCAGTCCCTCCCAGACCTTCTCAGTCCAAACCCAGGGGCAGCAGACCACCAAGATTACAGTCTCGGGGTATGCACAGATCTAAGCAATGGAGTGCTCCCACCTCTAAAACAGGGAATAGTAAGCCACCAGCCTATGGTAAAATCTCGCAATGACTTATCCTTAACTCTTCCAAGCCTTACTCAAGTACTTGCACCCTTAGGAGGAAATCTTGCCCTGCATACAAAAAACTGGGAGTACATCACCCAGGACAGATGGATCTTGAACATTGTATCCCAGGGATACAGATTCTACTTCCACTCACTGCCAACCCCAAGTGGATGGCCAAACCAGTGGGCAGAGGCCCAAAAGTAAGTACTTTCTCTTCTCAGTGTCAAAGCTATTCAACTGGTCCCAGAAGAGTAAAGGAGACAAGGTTTTTACTCCAGACTTTTTTTGGTACCCGATCCTGGATCTGTCTATTCTCAACACCTTCCTGGTTGTTCCAAGATTCACAATGCTTACTCTCAAACAGCTGCTTCCTATACTAGCCAAGGACTCCTGGCTAGCCACCCCAGACTTAAAAGAAGCTTATTTGCACATCCACATAAGGGAATCTTGCAGGAAATATCTACGTTTCAGAGCAGGCTCTATGCACTATCAGTTCTCTGCACTTCCCTTTGGCTTATCTGCTGCGCCCAGGGTATTCACAAAATGCCTAGCTCCAGCCATTGCATATTGCAGGCAGAGAAAAATTCAAATTTACCCATACTTGGAAGATTGCCTGCTACTCCAGCACCTGACATTGGTAAAGGGACTTCTGACTTCACTGGGATACACCATCAATGAAAAGAAATCACATCTGGTATCCAGCCAACAGATTGTATTCCTGGGAGCAAGCTTGAACACAACTTCCCAGATGGCATTCCTCACTTCAGAAAAACAAATTTATTTGACAAACTACTTCAATCTGCTGGCTACCAAAACCCAGCTATCTGCAAGAAAAATACTGCAAGCCCTAGGGTTCATGGCCTCTTGTATTCTACTAATTCCATATGCAAGACTGCATATGAGGAAACTTCAGTGGTACTTAAAAGTCTCTGGTGTCAACATTCTCAGGACCTGGAAACAATGATTCCTATCATTCCTTACCTAAAGGCAGAGTTCCTTTGGTGGGCAGAGCCCTGCTACCACAACAAAGGACTTTCACTCTACCTCCTGCCGCCCAAACCCTAACAACAGACGCATCAGACTATGCATGGGGGGCTCACATGGCAGGACAATGCATTCAAGGCAAATGCAGCCCAAAGCAAATGCACCTGCATATCAATCAAAAAGAAATGTTAGCTGTACCGAATGCTCTGACAGCCTTCAAATGCCTTATTCTTCCAGGGCAACTATTGATAAAGACGGACAACACCACAGTTATGTGGTACATAAACAAGCAAGGGGGAGCCCATTCCTACCCACTCTGCAGGTTAGCCATGGCTCTGTGGAATACAGCCTTGAGCAATCAAGTGCACCTGCAAGCTCAATTCCTGCCAGGCAAACTAAATTCACTGGCAGATGACTTAAGCAGAAATCTAATGGACCCACACGAGTGGAAACTGGAACCCAAATCATTCAAGCTTCTGATCCACAGGTGGGAGGCACCAGAGGTGAACCTCTTTGCTTCCCCTCAGAACTATCAATTGAGCAAATATTGTACCCGAACTCCCCATAGCCAAGCATGGAAAGTGGATGCCCTGTCCTTTACATGGGAAAACTTCTCAAGCTATGCCTTTCCCCCCTCTGCCTCTCCTCTCAAAGCTTCTACTAAAGATCAAACAGGACAAGCCAAGGACAATCCTGATTGCACCAGACTGGCCACGCCAGCATTAGTACCCACTTTTGCACAGTCTAACAGTACTGCCACCATGGCACCTGCCTCAGACCCCCCTCCCTGCTGTCCCAGCAGGAGGGTCAGATTTTGCAACCTCAGCTACAAACCCTGAACCTAGCAGCCTGGCTCATCCCCTGAACTCAGTACCAGCATTCCTCAGTAAACAGGTCCTGGATGTCATCCTTGAGGCTAGGAGGCCTAGTGCTAGAAAACCCTATTGAGAAAAGTGGAAAAGATACTGTTCTTGGAGCCAGTCTCAGGGAATGGACACAGCTGTGCCCAGCTTACCTCATATACTAGATTACTTAACAGAAATGATCCACAAAGGCCTATCCTTCTCTTCAATTAAGATTCATGCCTCTGCCATCTCAGCTCATTATAATACTGAGTCACTCCTCTTCTCTCATCCTCTGGTCAAATAGTTCCTGAGAGGAGCCAAAAATTTAAGACCCCCCATGAGAGCTCCCACTCCAGCCTAGGACCTTAACTTTGTATTGGAAAAACTCATGCTTCCATCCTTTAAACCTGCTGCTTCAACAGAGTTAAAATTCCTCTCCTGGAAAACAGCTTTACTTCCATCACGTCAGCAAGAAGAGTGTATGAATTCGTGGCCCTTATGGCCATGGAACCCTTCATTATCTTTCATGCGGACAGGGTTTCCCTCAGGACTAACCTATCATTTATGCCCAAGGTGGTATCTAGTGTGGCTTTAAACCAATCCATTCATTGGCCAACTTTTTCCCTAATCCTCAGAATAAAGGGGAAAGGATCCTGCACTCCCTGGATGTGCACAGTCAGCTTCAGTTCTATCAGGACAAGACTAAACCTTTCAGAAAATCTGACCAGTTGCTAGTCAGCTTTGCTACAGAGGCAGAGGGCAAGGACATTTCAAAGCAAACCATTTCTAAATGGATAGCACACTGCATCCATTTCTGCTACAAACACCATGGAAAACCTACCCCACAGCGGATCAGAACACATTCCACTAGGGCTACATCAACCTCTACAGCATTTCTCAAGGGAGTCCCTACCAGGGACATCCTGGAAGCTGCAACCTGGAGCACTGTACACACCTTCACCAAGCATTACCACTTACCTATCTTTTCTAAATCCAGAGCTGGATTTGCCACAGCAGTCTTAACAGGGCCTGCTTGCCAGCCCTGGTGCTTCTTGTCTGCCTCCACCCATCCTCAGCTTTGGGAATCAACCCAAATGTGATGACTGCAACAGTGAAACACGAAGAACATAGTACAGTTGTGTACACTTACCATAAATGTAGATGTTCGAGTGTATTCACTGTTGCAGTCCTGGTTACCCTCCCTCCCTCCAGCCCCCTGAATTCTCTATACTTCTACCTCTTCTTTTTTGTTTGGCCATATCTTATAACATTGGTATTTACTTTCTACTGGGGGTGTTCCACACCATGTAATTGCTTCCTATTGTGGGGGCTCCTGACATCTGGGGCAAGAAAAACTGATGTAATGGTGTCGGCTGCATGTTTTATACCCCTGATGACCTGAAGTCATGGAAGAAGCGACAGCATCCAACGCAGAAATCCCAAGACTCTGGTATTCAGGCCGACTGAGGGCTACCTGCAGGCACGTAACCCAAATGTGATGACTGCAACAGTGAATACACTCGAACAAAGTGTACACAACTGTACTTTTTCTTTCCTAAATTTGACAACAAAAGAGAATACATGCTTCACCTTTCAGATGTACATAGGCAACTGTGTTTTATCTTGATAGGATGAAAGAATTTAGAAAGCCTGACCAATTGTTTCTCCCCAGGCCTCCACTGCAAATTGGCTTTGTTCCAAGTCGAACTTTCCCAGTAAATAAATGTTAAATAAATGAAAATAAATAAATAGTCTGTTTCCTTTGCCAGTAACAAATTGGGAAAACCTGTACCTAAAACTACACTAGCCACATGAATAATGGATTACATTTCTTACTAACCTTGCCAAAACAGCTGAAAGCATACTCAACTAGGTCAATGGCTATTTCAGATGATTTTTAGTCAAGAGTTTCTATTGGTGATGTTTGTGCAGCTGCTGCTTGCTCTAATGCTCTTACCTTTATTGCTCATTACAAGTTGGATATCATATCCAGAAACAGGTCTGCATTTGTTTCTGTGTTTCTATGGAATATCTTTCCATGAGGTCCACCCAAGGTTACCATAGCTGGGGACTCTCAAATGAAAATGACATCAGATATAAAAGTTATGAATTCACCATAACTATGCATCTCTGTTGTCCATTTTCATTGTTTCTCAATTTCCCACCTTCCCCTAACCATATCTTCAGGGGGGTTTATATTGAATGTTCAAACATTCAAAATTCCGAATCTCATATGGCTGACACTATATGATCGGATTTTTGAATGTTGTAACGGAGATCTCCGTACAGTGCGGAATGGGAAGATTTCCCTTTTCTACACTGTAGTGTGATCTCAGAGTTGGTATATTTAAAGAGCGGGTGGTGTGGGGGGTGCTGGGGGGCTTGCCCCCCTAGTGTTCAGGTAGGTGTTTTGTGTAGTTTAATTTTTTTTATTAGATATTCAAACTTTTGAAAGTTTGATCATATGGTGTCAACCATATGATAGTCAAACTTTCAAACGTTCGATTGTCCAATATAGACACATCTTCAGGAATGACCTAATGAAATATTTTGTTAGGAACCACCATCCCTGTCTGAGTCCCTATTCGTTTACTATTCTGTTTCCCTGTATTATTGTTGTTATTATTATTATTATTATGATTATTATGCTTTATATTTAGGTTGTTGTATACTAGCAGCAAACTCGATCTGAGGTGGTACAGTGAGCAAGGGGCATTGTGGGTAAAGGGAGTAGCTTTAGAGTTGGATCCTGGAATCTAGTGAAAAGCATCCGAGTCAGATCAGAGGGTCGGATCTCAGACTCATTGTTGAAGAAGAATGAAAATGGACAACACAGATGCATAGTTTTGGTGAGTACATACATTTTATTTACTAGGAAGAATGAAAATGGACAACACAGATGCATAGTTTTGGTGAATACATAAGTTTTATTTACTAGCCTTGGGTGGAAGGTAAGGCCAAGCCCCCCCCCCCTTCACACACACAAAGTGAGTAACCCTCAGCATTCCATTATTTAGTTAACAATGTCTTTGATTTCTGTACTTCATCAGACTGATCTAGCAGTGTAAAAGGAATCTCTGAACCAAAGGATAATGACTAAGAGGAAAGGTCATCTTTGACTCATCCTGTCAAGGCTTGGTAAATTATTTCCTGAAGAGGAAGCAGACCTTCACCATTACAAGTGACTTTAATAATCTGTTTTTCCCATTTCCACAGCTAGCCGACCTTACAAGAGATCTGGGTTTCTCCGGCTGGGGAAAACATTGAAGTCTCACACAATTTTATTCCCTTCTGTACGACTCCATAAACCAACATCTTACAGCTCTGCTCTTCAGTTCTTCCTCAGAAAGAGCTCATTAAGAAACCATACCTACCCAGCAGAGCCCATGATATAGCCCTAGATTGTGTTGCTGAAGGGCATTGCCAAGGCATATGCTCTGTTCCTAGTGCCATAAGGAGTGGATTGTTGCTTTCACATCCTGGCCTCAGAAACTTGAATCAGCATACCTGTTTCCATATGATGACTATCCAAGATTCTACCTCTGCTGCAGCAGAACACCTAGATGACTGCACTGGACATGATGAATATGTTTGTCACATCCATGTTTGAAGCTTCGCAGTAGATTCATTCTGTTCAGTCTGGATCAGCATTACTTCTGATATTACAAAGTTTGCATTTGGCCTTTCTTCAGCACCCAGAGAGTTTACCAAGGTTTTGGTTATACTGGCTGAAGGCATGATATAACAGGATTTCCTTGTGTTCCCTTACCTGGATAAATAGCTACTTTTGTCCTCATTGAGGGACCCTGGTTGCAGCCACACAGTGGGTACTCTTGTAGCTACTGTCCTGGGGTAACCAGAAATAGGGACAGTCAAATGATTGATTTTAGAGGTACAGGAACTGACATCTTCCAGTACTATTTGCTCTTCCCTGTGAAGAGTAGCTCTCTCAATGAGAACAGAGGGTCAGACCCCCAGGCAATGACACTTCTGTAATTCTGATATTGATGACTGCTTGGATTGTTATAATGCCATTTGCACACTTCAGGATTGATGTGCCTTGCATTGGACAGTGCCCCCCTGCACTTAGAGCTTTTCTCCCGGTTTCAGATGCATAATTCCAGGCACTGGAATTATGACCAGTTACCACTAACCTCCAAGAAGACCCTCCTATTCCTTCAGCCAAATCCATTGCAGTTCCTGTAGGGGAATGCTTCTTCAGTGGGATAGTGAGCTCACTTTGGCTGTAACAGGATGGCATGGTCCCCTAAAGAGGGGACTCCACATTCGTCATTTGGAGATGCAGGCAATATTTCTATTCCTCAGATAGGTTTTGTAAGAAAACTTGCATCTAGAGCCCAACCTAATATGGTGTATTAATCAACTCATCATTAGCATTTTGACAGGCAAGGACACACAATCTTACTCCCTTGTGTAGGGAGGCAGTGTGTGTCTGGCAGTGGGCCATCTGCAGCATCAGTATATCAGCAATTCATATCCCTTAAAAGCTTCACATGTTGGCAGGCCTTCTGGGTCCCTTCTTCACTCCATTCCTGGAGTTGTGAATTCAAGAGCCTTATTTAGATCACACTTTTGAAAGCAGGGCATTTCTCAGCAAAGTATGGTGCTCTGCCTTTCTGGTAAGCACCTCAAGACAGGTGAGAACTTGCAGGCAAATAACCAGAATTAATTCTCCTAACCCATGGTGGCTGAGATGGGTGTGGTTTCAGACACTTGGATCACTGGCAGTACAGAAAGCTCTCCTAATTCTGGTTAGGGAGGTCCCCATTGTGTGGTTCAGTAACTTGCAGTCATATTTACCTTGTGTTCCAGATTTTCTGGTTCCATCAGTTTGCCAGTCTGAAGTTTCAGAAGTCATTAAGGCAGCTAGGAAACCTTTCACCAGGCAAACTTGCTATGCCAAATGGGAGAAGTTCCCCCATTTGGGTGGAGTGGTTCCAAATACAGCCCCAGGTGGTCACTCTTCAGGTAATTGTGATACATGTCGTGAAACTGTACATTTTGGGCCTCAAGATATTTCGCAGTTTTAGTACCTGTATCACCTCTTTCAGACCATCAGAATCTTATAGTGCTGAGCTATAAATTCTTCCCTCTAGCTTCTAAAGCAGCTGTCTTTAAACCAAAAAAAAGTCCTCCATTTTGGAGTGCCAATCCTTTCCTTGAGATCTAAAGTTGTTGACTAACAGGCATTGACAAATCAACCATCACATGTATGATCCTTCTGGTTTGGCAAAGCTGAAATTTGTCTGTTGGAAAACATTATTTTTAGTGGTTACAACATCTGTTCAGTGGATCGCAGAATTGCAGGTCCCTAGGTTTAGGGAACCATATTTGATCTTTTTCAAGGTCTGGGTATCCAGAGGTATGAAACCATGCTTCCTCTTTAAAGTAGATTCTTAATTGTCCTGGAACAAGTCCATTCATCTTTCTGTTTCTTTTGCTAATGCAGAAACCAGAGGGGAGGACCTCCATGTCTGAGAGCTACGTTGTCAGCTCTGGTAGGTGCATGCATTTAGGAAGGCCAAACAGCTCTGAGTATTGGAGAGGAATTTCTTTGGTAAGTACAGACTCTTCTTCTAAGTAGATCAGCAGCTTCATTTTCTTTAGCCATCCTATGGCAAACGGCACCTTAGAAGATGCTGTGGTCAAAAGTCATCCTATTACAGTCATGACTACTTCAGATGCTTATTTCCAGAATGATTCCACTGCAGACATCTGCAGCACTATCCCTTGGCCGCTGATGTAGAGCTTCATCAAGCATTTGTGTCTGTGCTGTGACTCCAGGTAGTTAGTCTTCCTTTAGTAGTTTGTGTTTCTGAGATCAGTCTTCTAAGCCTTGGTCCTTGGGCTGTAATCTCACTCCTTTCACCCTGGTGATCTTTTCTTGCCATATCAGTTTATCTACCCAGATACCCACTTTCCAGCACCCCTATACACAGATGGCCCTCCTATTTAATCTCAGCTGTTGAAGGTCTGTGTAAGTCACTCGGGTACTAAATTTGTGTATTATTTGACTATGTATATTGATAGCAGTCTTCATTGTTGTTTTATTTGTAAGTAGTATGCTCAGTAGTGATGGTGGTGGGATATATAACCATGTGCATGTCCTCACAGTACCATCATTCATAAAACTGAGTCACACTGCTGTCAGAACTGTGAATTTGTAACATTGCATACAACCTCTTTAAGGAACTGCACACTTCCTTCACTGATAGAGGCAACACAGAGATGCACGCAAACACAAAGATAGTCCCTCAGACACACACTGCAGACGACCCCCCCCCCCCCCCGCTACACTTCAGCCCAGTGTCTAGTTTATCTCAGCTTCATCCTCTCTGATAGGATGGAAGGTGGTAGTAACATTTGCAGTCCTCCGTAGTCATGGCAAGGTAAGTTAATGAAACTTTAGATTTTGTTGCCATGGCAAAGGAAGTGGAGTCGTTGGAGCATTTTAATGCATTAACATCTATGTGGTGTGGAATTTCACACCTCTAGCAGCCTATGCACATCTTGCATTCCAGTGCATTTTGTGAAAAATGAAACTTAAAAAGCATGAGGTAAGCAAATGTAAATATGTTGTGAACAATAAAATCAAGTAAAACTGTACAAATAATGTCAACAGTAAGGGGTATTCTTTACGGTGATAATAGTCAGTGCATTCATAGTCTTTTCCTTAAATACTGTAATATGTTATGCACAAATGTACTAAATTATATTTTTCTAAACTTTCACAAATTTTCATACCTTAAAAACTATACAACCGTGACATACGTTGTTAGAACATTTTTGATAACCAGACATAAGCTTTCACCAGAAAACAAGCAATTACTGTAAGTGTAAGTTGATTGAGATAGTTACAAAAATACAAAAACTTATGTTTAATAGTAGCAAAAAAAAATAATACTGCATATTTCTCAAGATATGCAGCTTAAAGTGCAAATATCAAGCCGTTTTTTTTCAGCCGCATCTAAGGTTTCACTTAATATCATTATAACTGTTTGTAAATCACACTTTTTTTGAAATATCAAATTCATATGTAAATACTGCTTAGTTTCACAATTACTAGCAAACAACTAGCAATATTTTCAATATACTGTGATATAAACTAGCATTTTCTGTGAATTGTCCTGTCTCCAACATTGGTGTTTCACACCGTACACTTAAGTAAAATGAAAAGATTGGGTACTGAGGCTGCTGCCATTGGTGGAAGTATGGGTGGCTGCCTCATACAGTTGGGGTGGGGCAGGTATGACTACGATGGTGTACTTGTCTGCTTTGAAATACAGCCTGGGATGTGACTTTGCATCTTTTAATGCTTTTCTTTTCTTATAGAGAGTGCCTTTTGGCCCACTTAATATACTATACTCACTGCATATTTTGTAACTAAGAACGTATTTTTCTGTCTATCAAAATAATTACATTTTATCTACCCAGTGCCTTATTAAAATCATTTTTGACAGCAACAACTCTTCAAGAAGGATATTTTAGTTATCTACAACACCTTCTAAAAAATACTTGTATCTCCATAACAGCTGTCTTATACATACGCACAGACTGTGTCCAGTTTGAATTGCATGGGATTTATAGATTTCCATAAAAAAAAAGTAAAATGTCATCACAGCATTCGGTAATAAAATAAAGAAATTTATTGACTTGCTGGTTATAGAAACTTTCACCACACAGGCTTCTTCAGACAAAATGGTCAAAACAGTTCAACATTGTTCTTAAATACATGAATCGAGCTATATAACAAGATCGTGTGACTGAAGATAAAAAGTTAGAGACCGTCCGACAAAAGTTAGGTCTGCTCCAATGCTCCATTTCCCTAGGTTCTCACCGGACCCGGTCGCCAGCTTCCCTTCACCACCACTGCAGGCCGATGTCGGTGGCCATCTCTTCTCGCTCCACTAGCAGCCTTTCCAAAGCAGAGATAGATAGGATGATGCAGACGTTTATCCGCACTCAGATTAATTTGGGAGTCCTGCCTGCCCCCTCTCCCTCTGGAGCCGGGGACATGCAATTGGCATTCATTCCTATTGCTCCTTCTTCTATCCGACCTCTGGTTTTGGAGCCCTTGGCGTTGAGGGGTCAGCTCCAATAGTACCTTGTACCTCGAAGCTGGCTATGGTCTTGAGCAGGTCGGATCAGACTAGCTCGGATCTGTCTGGCTCTCAGAGCTGTAGCCTTGGTGTTGGATCTGAGGGGATGACATCGACTCCACGCCTGTCTGAGCAGGGCCTTCCTTTTGGGATCTTAGCACCTGGAGGTTCGGCTCCAGCTCCTCCGTCGGGTCAGAGGGTTACGGCTCCAACCATTGTGCCTTTTCAGGAGATCCGTTCCTCTTCAGCTTAGTGTGGTGGAGAGTGTCCTCTCTATGCCATTGAGACCTTTGACAATCTCATCTTTGTAGTCTGTCCTGAATTCCTCTGTTTCTGGCGTGGACCTGGCCATTCTGCCATCTCAGGGACAGCCTGCTGCCACTTTGCCCCAGGGTGCTCTCTCTTGGAAACAGCAAGACATTGGTGAGTCCTCCCCAGAGACCCCCACTGAAGAGTTCCCCCGCAAACCTATGTGCAAAAGGACGCACTTGGACTCCCCTCTGGAGTCCCTCACAGAAGACACCGATTTGGATGAAGGGGAAGGTTCCCCCCAGTCACCCCCCAAGGATGTCTCCTTTGGAAACATCATGGAAATCCTACGTCAGCGTGGGGGTTGGTCTGCCCAAAAGCCTAACCCTGACGAATCAGTGTTCCTGGAGGCATTTTGCGCAGGACCCTCTACTTCCTGGGTGTCCCCTCCCACAGATCCTTTGGTGGATCTTATTACATCTCTGGCATTGAAGGAACCGGAAACAGTGGAGCCCATTCCCAAATGCCCTGACAAGATTTTGAGCCCCACTTTGGACAGGACCCATTGGACTAAAGGATTCCCCATTTAATGTCCTGGTGGCGGCTGCCACTAAAAATGAGCTCGCTCAGGAGAGCTCCATGATCCACCCTCCTGACCGTGAGCCCAGGATGATGGACTGCTTTGGGAAGTGCGGCACTGAATTATATGGCACAAATGATTAGGCTGCAGCAAGACCTGGTCAAGGAGGTCGCAGAGTCTACTCATGGATTCATGTCGGCAGAGGACAAGAAAGTGTTCTCTCGAGTGGCCACCCTGACTTCTATCGCTAACACCTCTATGTGTCTCCTTTCCCATGCTACCAAGGGTGCTGATAGAGCTGCCGGTACAGGCATTGCCATCAGGCACCACGCCTGGCTCCGGCTCTGTGCCTTTTCGGAACCCTTCAGGGCATCTTTTACTAATGCCCCATATGATGATTCCTCCCTTTTTGGGAAATTGGCACGTGGCACCTTAGTCCAGAGTGAGAAGGATGGGAAGACTCTGTCTGCCATTGGGATCCACTTTTCCACCCCTCAACAAACCTTCTCGAGGAATCAGAGGGGGGGCCAAGAAGATGTGGTTTCGAAAATCTCAGAACTATTCTCAAGACACTCAGGACTCTCCTTCCCCCATGGGGCAGAGGGGGATTTGATAGACACACTGCCCTAGAGGCAGTGGGGGTCTGTGGAATCAAGGGTCTCATGAGCCTTTCTCAGAGAGACCCGCGCAGCAACCCTGAAGGGTTGCCCGGCTGCTCGTCTCTGGAGGCAGTCGGGGGTCACCTATCGCTACACGTAATGGTGGGAGTCCATCATGAAGGATCGTTGAGTGTTGCAAATTATATCCAGAGGCTATTCAGTCCCCTTTCTCTCATCACCCCATCCACCCAGACACCTCCTGGACATTCCACCTGCACAAAGGGAGAATGCAGCACTGGAGATTGCAAGGCTGCTAGAAAAGTGAGTCATCCAGTCCGCCCCCCCAGACCAGTCCAGGTTAGGCATTTATTCCAAGTTTTTTTTTTTTTTAGTGCCAAAGAAGCAGGGGGACTTAAGACCCATTCTGGATCTTTCCACCTTGAACCTGTCTGTGGCCAAGGCAAAATTCTGGATGGTCACCCTTCTATCTATCCTGCCTTTCCTGCAGGTGAACGACTGGATGTGCTCGATCAACCTCCAGGATGCATGCATACTACCATATCTTAATGGACAGGCACTCTCAGAGGTTCCCCTGCTTTGGGCTTGGGGCCAATCATTATCAGTTCAGAGCACTTCCCTTTGGTCTCACCACAGCCCCCAGAGTGCTTCCCTTTGGTCTCACCACAGCCCCCAGGATGTTCACCAAAGTTATGACAGTGGTAGTGGCTCACCTGAGACTCCAGGGCATACAGGTCTTCCCCTACCTGGACGATTGGCATTTCACCACCCCTTCCAGGCACCAGCTCAATCAAGCAAGGGATTTCCTTCTTCTCTTAGCCCATCTTGATCTTGGAAGTCTGTATTTGTGAAGATTTGAAATCCAATAGACATGTTAGTTGCCAGGCTTGGATGAGGTGTGGAATAATGCACTGTATATTGCAGTGAGTAGTATCAAGAATTACCTCAGTCCTTGTACCATTGTTTAACAGTATAGTGAAGCCAATTTTAGAATATGGAGCAGGTATTTTT
Source organism: Protopterus annectens (assembly GCF_019279795.1). NCBI lineage: Eukaryota > Metazoa > Chordata > Ceratodontiformes > Protopteridae > Protopterus > Protopterus annectens. The sequence goes on from NC_056726.1 coordinate 1,844,603,675, forward strand.
ACTCTGTAAACAACATAAACCTTGGGAGAGTGCAACTATATTGTACTAAAAAGTTCTGTGCAATTAAACATCTAGGATATCTGGACTAATTAAGCAATTTAAATCTGTTCTCCATTTTTATTTATTATATAGATGTAATGTAATTTGGATGCATGAATGTTCCGCATTGCTATACTAAATATAATGTTTAATGGTAGTGGGAAAGGGACAAGGAATAACAAATTATTCATTAACATAAGGGTTTTCAGCCCACATCGATGATGCATTGGGCCACAAGTTGACTCCACTGTGTTCTATCAGCTGCTGCTTCTTTAGCTTCCTCCCAAGTGATATTCAGGTGACAGAGGTCTCTTGCTACTAATCCTTTCCAGTTTTGTCAAGGTCTGCTGGTCTTCTCTTGTATCCAGCTAATTTCCAGTTGAGGGATTGTATAGGAATCTTGCTAGTGTCCATGAGGTTAACATGACAAAACTTCTTTCCATAATGATATTTTCACGTTGCCATTGTTGCATTCTTTCTCTAACACTCTCATTTTTTTTACTTTGTCCTTCCACAATATTCCAAAAATGCATCTTAACCATTTATGATGAGCAGCCTCAACTTTTATCATGGCTGATGCTGTGATTGTCCATAGCTAAGTGCCATATAAAAGTGTAAGACAGCACCAGTGTTTGCTACAGCTTCACCTTTGTGGACAGTGCAGTGTTTTTTGATCTCCGGATTTTAGATAGTCTAGAAAATGTTGCACTTGCTTTCCCAAGTCTAACCAGAACTTCCTTCTTGCAATTACCTGTATGAGAGATGAAATTGCCCAGGTAGCAGAAGTTCTCTGTCGTGTCTAATATTGATCCTGCAGCTGTTATGTCTTTGTTGTCATTCCATGCTTCGCTGACCAACACTTAGCATTTGTCAGGATTCATTTTGAGGCCTACTTTCCCACCCTGTTTCTCCACTGATGTGGTCATTGTCTGCATTCCACTACATGTATCAACAAGAGCTATGTCATCAGCAAAGTTCAAGTCACATAGCTTGTTGTCATCGACCCATTCCAGTCCCACTGAGTTTCCATATAATGCTTTCTGCATGACCCAATCAGTACCTATTGCAAATAATAAGGGAGACAGTATAAATTCCTGTCTTATACCTGTGACCACCGCAAGCTAGTCACTGTACTGTTTATTCACCCAAACTGTCCACTTGCTGTCTTGATACAGACTCTTAAAGAGTGTAATGAATTTTGGAGGAATCCCGTATTATGCCAAGATGTATTATAGTGGCAGTCTATATATAGAGTCAAAGGATTTCTTGAAGACCACAAAGTTGAGAATGACTGGTTTCTTCCATGCTGTTGTTTTTTCTATAATTTGTCTGAGTGCAAATATCTGGGCAGTGCAGGATCGACCTGATCTAAATCCAGCCTGTTCCTGTCTGAGTCTGTTATCAACTGCTCTTTTCAGTCTGTGGGACTGACAACAATGTGATTCCATGCCAATTCTACAGTCTCTAAGATCTCCCTTTTTGGTAAAATGATGATGATGCCATTTTTCCACTCTTTGGGTACCTTTTCTTGAGTCCATGTGTTCAAGAGATGCGAAATCTTCCAATGAAGACGAAGCATATGTTAGCAACTCTGATTGTATCTGGTCTGTTTCAGAAGCTTTTCTATTCTTTAGTTTGGCTATGGCTTCCTTTACTTCAGTCTCACGAAAGCCTGCCAAATTCACATACAGAATCATTGTGGACAATGGCCATCATTGCCAAAGTCATGCATATCTTCTGGTGTGTGGCAGTTTAGCACAGAATCAAAATAAACATAAGAGTATACAAGTCTAACAAAGGGGAGTCAAACTCCAATTATAGCTTCATAGATAAAAAGTAGGCAATCAGTCAGTGGACTATTACATGCTTGGTCAGTATGTAAACAGTGACTAATGGTGAGAGAAAAACTCTGTACCTTGCATCTATGAGCTAAACACCTTAACCATTATGCCACCCCCAAGTGCCTTAAGGCTTGAAGAAGATGGAACAAATTACCTATGAGTAATCACATGGCTTTTAGTTTGCAAACCTTTAAAAGAAGCTAGATTCATGATTTTGTGCTAAGATATGTTGGACTGTTACTGTGTGAAGATCGGCTTACAACCTCTAAAGGGGAGCTTAGCCATATACAAATACTAAAACAGTTCTATCCATCCATCCATCCTTCCTTCCTTCCTCTTTTCCGGGTGGGTGTTGTGGTAGTAGCAAGCAAGGTACAATTTCCAGCTCATCCTGCAGGATCCCCAGGCACTAGTAGGAATGCAAGAAGAGAGAACCCTTCCAGTATGTCCCCGAGTCTGTTATGAGGCCTCTTCTCATTGTGCCATGTTTAATACACTTCTGGAGAGAGATGCTGGGGGGAGTACTCAGTTGGTTTTCATACCATGTTAACTGGTTCCCGTTAAGCAGAAGGATTAATGTCTGTACTTTGAGACTCACTGGGAAGGCTTACATTCTCAATCTGTCTTGGGGAGTGAGTTCAGGTGCACTGTGAAGGATATTTTCTGCTGATAGTCATTGAGTATGATGGCAGATGAAGCTGGAGATTAGAATGAGCAGTAAACTGGGAGTTTAAACCTGTGACACAGTTCTCATTTTACCTCCACAGTCTAGTACAATGCCTGTAACACTGCTACTGCTTACCTTGCAGTAGTCAGTCTTCCAGTCCCAGGTACCTTCTTTCATGAACAGGATCCCTTGATTGCTTATGCTTTTCATATGGTCATAGGAGGTTACTAGGCTAATGGCCCTGGGGCCGTAACAAGCCTAGCCAAGAGTTTATCCCCAAAAAAGAAACCTCAGACAGCACCTGTCACCCCTGTCAGTGAGGGACACAGGTAGAACCCCTGGGACAAATTTGTGGTTTGCCATCCGCTCATCATGGTTGCACTTGAAGAGGGTTAGTGAGGTACTCTGACATGTAGGGAAAGTCTATTCCAGAGACGGGGCAGCGTCTGGGAGACAAACCTGTCTGTGCAGCGGGTTTTGTTGATGTTGCATATTAGATTTAGGCCTTTTGAGTGGGTAATGCACGAGGAGTTAGACTTACAGATGTGTAGCATCTCTAGTAGGGCAGGGTCCGATATTGCCTTGTAGTCAAGGCACAGATCACCTCTGAGCAATCTGTATGATACCGAATAGAATGATAGTGATTTGAGCCTGTCCCCCGTAGGACATGTGTTGGAGGCGATGGGTTCTCTTTGTGAGGTATTTCTGTAGCCTTTTTAGTTGGTGCAAGTGTTTGGAGAGGTACATACCAAGTGGGGAGTTATACTCCATTATTGGCCTAATGAAGAACAAGTACAGATAGATAATAACCTCCTTTTTTCTGGATGCAATCCTTTTACTTATGGGATGAACCAAGTAAAAGGCTTTTCTGACCACTGCTGCTACATGATGGTCAGATGTGAGATTGTTGTACCCAGGTCTCCACAGGTTGTGTGGTTAGGGGGTTGCCATTGATGTGGTTATCAGTAGGGGCGTGTTTCTGCCAAAAGGTATGATGATACATTTGTTTTGCATTTAACTTAAGGCTGTGACTTTGGCACCTGTTGTTGCGGTGAGACCCTCTTGCAGTATGTTAACATCATTTGGAGAATCAGTGACAGCAACTAACTTATGGTCATCCGCAAACTTGGTCAGCCACAGGCCTTTTGTCTTTGCCTGGACCTCTGAGAAGTAGATGCCAAATAGTAGGGGTTCCAGGACAGATCCCCGGTGAACACCATTAGTGACATGTCTGCTGTTGGAGGTGGAGGTGCCTATGTTGACCAGTTGTCAGTGAAGCCAGTTGGCCACCTACCTGATGAGATAGGGATTTACGCCAAGTTGTGTTATCTTTTTGATGATGCATGAGGGGGGATTGTGTCAAAGGCCTTGGCCAAGTCAAGGTAAGCTGTATGTACTGACTTTCCCTCATCCAGAAACTTGGTGACAGTCTCAAAGTAGTCAACCAGGTTCAACAGGCAAGATCTACCTTTGACAAATCTAAACTGGATGGGGTCAAGTGCTTGGAGATTGCCTATGTCCTTTATTATGAGATCCATAATAAATGCTCCATGGCTTTACAGGTCAGACTTGTCAAGCTAATGGGGCGATAGTTTCCAGGGTCAGTAGTGGCACCACCTTTGTGCAAGGGGATGACAATAGCAGATGTTTTTCCTGTTTCACTGTTGCAGTTATCACATTTGGGTTATCCCTGCCAGGGTAGCCCTCGGCCGGCCCGAATACCAGAGATTTAGTATTTCTGCGTCGGTTGCTGTCGCTTGAAGACTGACGTCAGGTCATCAGTAGTATAAAGTAAGGCAGCACACATCATTACATCAGTCTTTCTTGCTGTGGAGCCCGAAGCAGAAGCAGTTCGCACGAGTGCGGTCGGCCGTACCGAATTGAAGTTGAAGTCTCCTAAAGCTAAGTACCCTGTTGGTGATCCTTTTTCTTGCACTAACCAATGTCAGAAAAAGTTAATAATTGTCTTGCCTGTGGAAAACAAATACCACACCAAAACTTCCACTCTTACTGCATCACTTGTTTAAGCCCAGACCACGACGTCCCTCATTGTCACTTCTGTACTTTGTTCAATGCCAGAACTATCCGTCGTTGGGCCCTTATTGTAGCCAGATAATTTTGCTTACAGTCCTCGAATTCTGATATGGCTTCGTAAGCCATCCGTCAGCAGATCTTCTGAAAAAACATAAAGATAAAGACAGAGACAGATCGCATAGGTCCAAACCTACTGACGACGCTTCCGTTAAGCTAGTCATCAGTTCTCCAGTACTCAGTAAGGCACTTTCGCAGCTCCTGATACCCACTGCTTTTGTTTCGCAGGCCACTACCGAGACCCTTTTGGAGTCTGATATGCTGCAAAACTCTTCTTCGACTAAGGATCCTGCAGTCGTCTCACCCTGGGATGGGTCCGGAGCCGCTGAGCGGGCACCAGCTTCCGAGGAAGTCCTTTGCACTACCGAATCTCAACACAAACAGACATCTTTCGCGACAACCATTCTTTCTAAAACTACTGAGTTTCTTAGGCCCAGGGTACGAACTACACCCAAGAAACTGACGACCCACTCTCAGGTGCCTGCTACCTTGCCTCAGTCTCAAATGCTTAAAATGGCAGAAGACCTTATCATGCTAATCAGGGGAGGCCCAGCTACCTCCTCCAAAAAGAGAAGAGATCTGTCACCTGTAGTTTTGTCTGAACAAGAGTCAGATGAATCTGATGCATCTCAATATGAAGACATGCAACCCCTCTCCACTTATGAGGAATCTGATGCAGAGGATTCCATTCCTTCAGCCTCTCCCCCAGAGGATTTTTCCTTTGGGCAAACCCTGCGTACCTTGAGGGAGCATTTCCAATGGGAGAGTCATGACTACCCTCAGTCTAAAAAGAGACTCTGGGAATTCCTAGATCTTCCACAACACAGACCGTTAGCCATTCCCCCCAGTCCTGGATGTTGTGGAGGATGTTTTCCTTGAATTCAGCTTGACTCCTGATGCCCTTCCACCTGCTCCCAGAAAAACAGACTGGTGCTATAGAGTCCCCTGACTCACACAAATATCTTTTTAAAAATCCTACAGCTGACCCTGAGGTCATTTCTCAAGGGCCAAAAGGGATTAAAGCAACCTTTGCTAAGAATCTCACCCCTTCAGACAGGGATTCACGAGCATTGGACAGATACGGTAAAAACATATACACCTCAGCTACTCTTGCTATCAGGGCATGAAATTGTCAGATGTTCTTCGTGTTTCACTGTTGCAGTCATTACATTTGGGTAATCTGCTGGCAGGTTGCCCTCAGTCGGCCTGATTAACAAAGTCTTGGTTCCTGCGTTGGTTGCTGTCCCTTCTTCCATGACGTCAGGTCGTAAAGGGTATAAAACATGCAGCTGACGCCATTACATCAGTTTTTTTTGCCACCTGTGCCCGAAGCAGAAGCAGTTCGCAAGTGCCGGTCGGCTGACTCCTGAAATTTTCGTTTTCGAGTTTCAGAACCGAAGTCTTCAACTAAAAAGCTAAGTACCCCATTGGGGAAACTTTTTCTTGCTCCTTACCGATGTCAGTAAAAATTAATCATTGCATTACTTGTGGGAAGCAAATACCTCCATAAGGATTTTCATTTGTACTGTATTCCTTGCATAGGCCCTGACCACAATGTACCTTGCTGTCGGTTTTGTGCTAAATTTAATCAATGCACTATCAAACGTCGGTACATTTTTGCTTCTAAATATTTTGGCTCACACTTTAATTATCCAGAAATGTCGTCTGTTAGCAATCCGACTACCGGATACCTAAAAAATGCAAAGGAAAAAGACAGAGACAGGCCGTTCAGGTCCAAAACTCACGACGACACTTCTCCTAAGCCAGTCGCCAGTTTGCTGGTACTCACTGAGGCGCTTTCGCAGCCCCTGATACCCGCTACTTCTGATTTGCAGGCCTCTACTGAGACCCATTTGGAGTCCGGTATGCTGCGAGATGCTTCAGTTATGGAATTCGCGGATGTCTCTGCCTTAGATGGGTCCGGAGCCGCTGTGCAGGCACAGGCTTCTGAGGGTGTTTTTAGGCCTACAGATTTGTATATTAGACTGACGCCATCTTCAAAACTGAGGCCAAAATCTATACCTATGCCTAAAAAAATGACACCTGGGCCACATGTGCAGGCCCCATACCTAAAAACAAATGATCAAAATGGCTGAAGGTTTAATTACTCTGATCGTGGGTAGCCAACCCCCCCCCCCCCTTCTAAGAGGCCTAGGCAAGACATTGATTATGAATCTTCTGAACAGGATTCTATTTCTTCTGACTCTTCTAATGAACAGGAATTGTCTATACCTACTTATGAGAACTCTGATGCAGAAGATTCCATTCCTTCTGCTTTTTCCCCTGAGGATGTTTCTTTTGGGGAAACTTTACATACCTTAAGGGAACATTTCCACTGGGAAAGTCAAGATTTCTCTGAATCTAAGAAGAGACTTAGGGATTTTCTTCTTCTTCCTCAGCATAGGCCTTTGGCTGTACCTCCTGTTCTACTACAGGGTTCCTGACTCCCACAAATTCCTCTTCAAAAATCCTATTCCATATCCTGAAACCATTTCTCAGGGTCCCAAGGGCATTAAGGCTTCTACTGCTAAAAATCCTACCCCTTGTGATAGAGATTCCAGGGCGCTGGATAGATTGGGTAAGAAGGTTTACACTTCTATAACCTTGGCAATCAGGGCTTTAAACTGTCAGTTTCATATGCTTAAATATTAACAGCATATCATGGGAGGACTGCTTAAACAGAAAATGATGTTAATTTCTGACTGTGGAAAATAAAGATTTGCAGGATCTATTGCATTCAGCTGAACAAGTTGGAAAACATACTTTGCAATGTGGTTTTGAGTCTTTGGAGGCCTCTTGCAGGGCTGCTGTAACTGGGTCTGTGCTAAGAAGGCATGCTTGGCTCAAAGAGCAAACTCGGCCTGATCATGTTAAAGCGAAATTGTTTGATGCTCCTTTACAACAGGATAGTCTCTTTGGTAATAAGGCTGAAGAAGTTTTGAAAAAAGATGGAAGATAAAGCTATGCAAACTGTGAAAGATTTCTTACAAGTGCAACCTCCAAGATTTAGTAGGCACTGGCCTACTAATAAGTGGTCCTTTCCAGTTCCTTCGAGAGCCACTCAAGTCAAACCCAGACATTCCAAAGGCTCCAAGTTTCAGTCATAAGGGACTTTTAGAACAAAACAATGGGGTGCCTCCTCCCCCAAATCTGGAAACAACAAGACACCTCCCTATGGTAAGCAGTCTCAGTGACTTCCCTTTACACTTACAAAGCACTTAACTTTTAGCCGCCCCTTTGGGGGGAAAACTGGCACTTCATGCGAGAAACTGGCAACTTATAACCCAGGACAAATGGGTTTTAACTATAGTATCCCAGGGATACAGATTTCATTTCCACACATTGCCAATCCCAAACGGATGGCCAGATCTGCCCCCAAATCAGTGGGAAGAGGCACAGAAACAAGTACTGCCCCTCATGAACATGGGGGCTATTCAACCAGTACCAGAAGAGGAAAAGGGACAATGTTTCTATTCAAGACTTTTCCTGGTACCCAGAAAAGACAAATCATGGTGTCCAATTCTGGACTTATCTACTCTAAACACATTTCTGGACATGCCAAAATTCAAGATGCTGACTCTTCAACAGTTACTTCCTATGCTAGGCAAAGATGCCTGGTTGGCAACTCTAGACTTAAAAGAGGCTTACCTGCATATCCCAATCAGCGAATCTTGCAGAAGATACCACTGCTTCAAAGCAGGCTACTTGCATTACCAGTTCTCTGCACTGCCCTTTGGCTTATCTACTGCACCCAGGGTCTTCACAAAGTGCCTGGCACCAGTAATTGCATTTTGCAGGCAAAGAAATATTCAAATATATTCATACCTGGACGATTGTCTAATTCAGGCAGAAAACAGGGACATTCTTCTAAAACATCTGGCATTTGTAAAAAGGGTTCTAACTTGTTTAGGGTACACTATAAACTAAAATAAATCACAACTGGTACCGTCTCAAAAATGTACATTACTGGGTGCAAGCTTGAATACAACTGCCCAGATGGCTTTCCTTACGTCAGAAAAGCAAATTCATTTGGTGACTGACTTCAAACAGGTGGCCACAAAAATCCTACTATCTGCAAGACAAATTCTGCAAGCCTTGGGGTTCATGACATCCTGCATTCTTCTAATTCCATATGCAAGACTGCATACAAGGAAACTTCAATGGTACTTAAAACGTTTATGGAGTCAACATTGTCATAGCCTGGAAACAATCATTCCTATCATACCTTGCCTGCAACTAGAGTTCCTATGGTGGGCAGAGGCCTGCCACCAAAACAAGGGATTGCCATTCACTCCACCCCCTGCCACCCAAACCCTAACTACAGACGCATCAGACTATACTTGGAGGGCTCATCTGGTAGGGAAGTGCATTCAGGACAAATGGAGCCCAAATCAAATGCACCTTCATATCAATCAAAAAGAAATGCTAGCTGTACAGAATGCACTGACAGCCTTCAAGGACTACCTTCATCCAGGACAATTAATGATAAAGACAGACAACACCACAGTTAGGTGGTACATAAACAAACGGGGTACACACCCCTACTCCCTTTGCAGACTAGCCATGGCATTGTGGAACACGGCCTTGACCTATCAGATACAACTACAAGCTCAATTCCTGCCAGGAAAGCTGAATACACTGGCAGACAAACTAAGCAGACATCTCATGGACCCACACGAATGGAAACTGGAACCACGTATTTTCAACATGTTGACACGCAAATGGGGAAGTCCAGACATAGATCTTTTTGCATCACCCTAGAACTATAAGTTGGACAAATTCTGCACAAGAACTCATCACAAAAAAAAAACTAGAAAGTGAATGCTCTATCCTTCAGCAACTACACATGTTAGCACAATTCCTACCAGGCTCTCTCAACTCTCTGGCAGACCAACTAAGCAGAAATCTTCTGGGCCCACATGAGTGGCAACTCAACAGAAGTACCTTCACCCTAATAACTCAGAAATAGGAAACCCCGAAGGTTGACCTCTTTGCCACCCACACCAACCATCAGCTCAGCAAATTCTGCACCAGAGAATATCACTGCATGGCTTGGAAAGTGGATGCGCTGTCCTTCCCCTGGGTCAGTCTATTGGTCTGTGCCTTTTCTCCCCTCCCTCTCATCACCCGGGGTACTGCTCAAAATTAGGGAGTGAAAACCAAGGACCATTCTTATAGTTCCAGACTGGCCCCGGCAGTACTGGTACCCTTTGCTGCGCAGCCTCTCCACGCTACCCCCCCCCCGGCATCTTCTTCAGATTCCAAACCTCCTGATCCAGAGGGAAGGGGAATTCATGCATCCCCAATTGCAGACTCTCAATGTGGCAGCTTGGCTTACTCTCTAACCCTGAACCAATCAGCCAGCCTCAGTAAACCGGTTCTGGATGTTATCCATGAGGCCAGATGTCCTAGCACCATAAAGTCTTATGCTGACAAATGGAAAAGGTTCTGCACCTGGATCCAGGCTAAGGGAGCCAATACAGCACAGCCCTCCCTCCCTCTCATGCTGGATTACTTAGCTGACGTACTAAACAGTGGCCTCTCCTTCTCCTCTATAAAAATTCATGCCTCTGCAATTTCTGCTCGTTTTGCCACTGAGCAGCCCCTTTTCTCATACCCTTTGATCAAACACTTCCTAAGAGGGGCTAACAACTTGAGGCCACACAGTAGGGCACCTACACCAGCTTGGAACCTTAACTTTGTTTTGGAAAAGCTCACCCTGCCCCCTTTTGAACTACCTTCGTCTGCAGAGCTAAACTTTTCTTCTGGAAAACAGCATTCCTTCTGGCCATCACTTCAGCCAAAAGAGTCTCTGAGCTGCAAGCACTCATGGCTGTGGAACCCTTCATCTTTCATGCAGACAGGGTATCCCTCTTAACTAACCCATCCTTTATGCCCAAAGTGGTTTCCAGTGTGGCTCTCAACCAATCTGTTCATTTTCCTACCTTTTTTCCCTATCCCCAGAACAAGGTGGAAAGGATTCTTCACTCTCTAGATGTGCACAGACATCTCAGAGTCTACCTAGTCAGGAATAAATCCTTCAGAAAGTCTGATCAATTGCTGGTTAGCTTTGCTACAGGGGCAAAAGGCAAAGCCATCTCCAAACAAGCCATTTCAAAATGGATAGCACACTGCATCCATTTCTGCTACAAACAGCATGGAAAGCCTCCCCCCAGGGGGGGGGGGGTCAGGACACACTCCACCAGAGCAGCCTCCACTTCTGCAGCTTTCCTCAGAGGAGTCCCCACCAGGGACATCATGGAGGCTGCCACCTTGACATCTGTTCACACTTTTACCAAGCATTGTCACCTGCCTCTCTTCTCCAAATACAGGGCAGGGTTGGCCTCTGCAGTCTTGCAGGGCATCCTAGCCAGCCTCTAGTTGCATTGACTGCCTCCACCCTTTTCCTCAGCTTTGGGAATCAACCCAAATTTAATGACTGCAACAGTGAAACACAAAGACCATAGTACAGTTGTGTCCACTTACCATAAATGTAGATGTTCGAGTGTATTCACTGTTGCAGTCCTGGTTTCCCTCCCTTCATCCTCCTTTCTTCTATTTCTCCTTTTATTACCTTCTAACTTGTTCTCCTTAATTTACAAGGGACTTTTGGTATTTATTTTCCACTTGTGGGGTTTCTTACACCAGAACCTGGCCTCCTACTTGGGGGCTCCTGACAGGTTAGGGCAAGAAAAACTGATGTAATGGCATTGGCTGCCTTACTTTATACTACTGACGACCTGACGTCAGGCTTCAAGCGACAGCAACTGATGCAGAAATGCTAAGTCTCTGGTATTTGGGCCAGCCGAGGGTTACCCTGCCAGGGATAACCCAAATGTGATGACTGCAACAGTGAATACACTTGAGCATCTACATTTATGGTAAGTGTACACAACTGTACTTTCTCCACTCTGCTGGAATGAAGCCTATACTTAGACTGTGGTTGAATAGGGTGCTCAAGGGAGAAACTAGTTCTTGCTGGAGATGGTGCAGAATACAGCCTGGGATACTATCAGGTCTCATGGAAGCTATGTTCTTTGCCTTGGATAGGGCCTTTAACACTTGATCTACAGAGATATGAGGTGCGGGACAAGTATTGTGTATGTTGAATGGGCTTTTGTGTGTTGATAGGGAGATGAAATTTGCTATGAACCTATCTGCTAGCAGGTTGGCTAAGTCAACATGATCAGTGTAAATGGTACCGTTAAGTACTAATTCAGAACAGACCTGGGCTTTGTCATGGAGGTTCCTGATGTAACTGAAGAAGGATTTGTGGTGTCCCTTTGTTTCAGAGGCTAGTTTCAATTCATAATTGGCTTTGAAGGTTTTCACTAGTGATCACTAGTGATCCACTTGAGGTAGTTGCTTCACCTCACCTGCTGAGAACAATCCACTGATCTGAGAAAGAGCCATGACCTCAGATTTAGAGGTACTAATTTTCATTTTACTTGTTTTATGCTCTGCAGTGAGCAGTCTCATGCATGTTGGAGATCAGTACTAGATAAGACTAAGAGGGCAGCATCATCTCAAGTAACAAAAATGCAGCCATCATGACTGTAAACTGGATGCATTCCATATCATCTTCATGGCGTGGTATTCCATTCATAAAAATCATGGGCAGGATTGAAGGAAATTAGACCCTTAGCAGCTTTCTTTGCCTACCTCTGGAATGTGCTCGACCTAGTATGGATTTAATGTATCTTAGGCCCTGAGCTATTTTCATTCAAGTCATGGGCTCTCTGCACACATTTTTAGGACCATGTATAAATGCATGTGTTCTTTTGGACTCGTGATCCCGATTGTTTTAAATTATATATCTTGTCTAATACAGCAATAATGTGTTTTCAATGTTTTGCCAGTAAGCACTGAAACAAAATGTATTAACCAGTAATGAAAAAGTACCCATTTCAGAACACTTCAAGCAGTCATTTTTATCCACAAGCATCCCACCAACCTAGCAGTTATAACTACATTGTTGACTGCATCCTTCTCAGATGTCTTGAGTAAAAAAATTAACAACATAATAAAAACCAAAGTAACATATTCCTGCCATAATAAAGGATTCCAAATTAATTCATACACAGATGCAATCTACCCCTGCAAAGTCAGATTAAAAATTGTTTAAAATTAACAGATGAATAGAATAAATTACTTTAATCCACAGATAGCCCCCTCCCCTACTAGCACTTATAATCACTTTTTTGACCTGTATGCTCCTTGTTGTTGTGAAGAAATAAATTACATGTACTTTATCGGTAGTTTTGGATGAACTACATGAAATGATATATTTAGCATGAGACCCAGCCATGTGTTGCACACTTTAAGCAGAAAAGTATTTATGATGAGAGCTTAAAAATATTTATGTTGAGAGCATAAAAATATTAATCAACTGATAAATGCTGAGATAGTTTGCTCAATCTCTGTAGAAGTAAAAGGCATCTGAATAATTCTGTGTTAAGGAAAACTATTACTAATATAGATGTTGCTGCTGGCAAGTAAATTTGCATTTCAGTGCTTCATCTGCAAATGTAGTGTCCACTACTAATGAAGAAAAATGGCATATGTTACAAAGAAAAAGTGGTGTGCTGGTGATATTGCGGTAACATCTGCTGAAATTGATCAACTATAACAACCACACGTTCATAGTTACATGGCGTGCAGTCCAGGAGACCATTAATGAGACTAGCCCAGATTCTCAATTGACCCACATGTCTGCCTGGTTAAGTGACTTGCTGTGCATAATGGATGCAGAAGAGCATTCAATTTTGATCTCACTCCAAATAATGAAGACACTCATAATCTGATGAATGTCAACCTCTTAATAGTTGCTGGAGGCTGTAAAGAAGGCACTGGAAAAATATGCAGTAAACTCTCAGTTAACCAGAACTCAAGCAACTGGCGCACTCAAGCAACCAGAAAAAAATATTGAAGAAATACACTACAATTTTCATGTGTTGCACTTTGTTTTCCTCCCGCAGAAACGTACCTTACGTTTTTAGAGTCTTAGAATTTTAAGAAGGAAGAGAGGAATAAATTCCCTCTCTCCCCAACCTAAGAACAAGTCAAACCAAACAATGAGTGTAGGGTACAGTATTAGTCAGGCCTGTTTTCAATAGTAAATCTCAAGCAACCAGAGTAACTGCAGTTATCTGGCACCTACCAATCCTCATGGGTGCCAGTTAACTGGCACTTTACTGTATTACTAAAATGCAACATATTTACAATATATTACACAATCCAGGCTTATTAATGAATTCATTCATTCTTTAGTGTCATGAATAAAACAAAACAATTAAGGGCAAAGTAGATGTTGCAGTAGCTTTTGTTCAACAACCCACAAGGCATAAAAATTAGAAATGTTACAGCATACAACACAATGATTTTGTTTGGGGGGGGGGGCTTACATGTTTGTAGGACACCTACATGTTATAGGTATCTCCTCTGATGTCTGTTTTACTGCTCTGACCTACCTGTGGGGCTGATAATACTGTATTGTTGGAGTGTACGCCTTCAAATCCAACAGAGATGGATGAAGGTCAAATGGGGGTGTATATGCAGGACAATGAACCGGGCCCCTTTCAAACATACTAGTTTGGTACTCATTAATACGTGATCATGTACTGATCTCTGTTGACATGGAATTGCAGTTTTCTTGATCCCTTTCGGTTGCCTGCCTGCCAACTTCATAAACTAGTGTAACTTCTTGGTTACTGGCACTCACTTTCTACTATTTGCAAATGGGTAAATACATGATAAATTTGGAGACTAACCCCCTTACACACATTCCATGCCAGTAGCCAGCTTAATACTACATTGCACGCACCAAGCACATTTTTGCTGAGATTGTTATGAAATCATGAACTAAGCCACCAAAAGCCTCTTATGAAAAAAACTTGAAGGCGGAGCAGTATTCTAGCATGCCTTTACCTGCACTTTCATCCACAACTAAAGAGAGTACTCATGGCTCCATGCCTACTCCTATTAGGATTTCCAAGGTTGCAAACACTTGTACATCAACAAGCAGGGAGGGACTCACTCTTACCCTCTCTGCAGGCTGGCCATGACCCTTTGGCACACAGCCTCTGCCAAGCAACTACACATGTTAGCACAATTCCTACCAGGCTCTCTCAACTCTCTGGCAGACCAACTAAGCAGAAATCTTCTGGACCCACACGAGTGGCAACTCAACAGAAGTACCTTCACCCTAATAACTCAGAAATAGGAAAGCCCGAAGGTCGACCTCTTTGCCTCCCACACCAACCATCAGCTCAGCAAATTCTGCACCAGTGAATATCACTGCATGGCTTGGAAAGTGGATGCGCTGTTCTTCCCCTGGGTCAATCTATTGGTCTATGCCTTTCCTCCCCTCCCTCTCATCACCCTGGGTACTGCTCAAAATAAGGGAGTGAAAACCAAGGACCATTCTTATAGTTCCAGACTGGCCCCGGCAGCACTGGTACCCATTGCTGCGCAGCCTCTCCACGCTCACCCCCCCGGCATCTTCTTCAGATTCCAAACCTCCTGATCCAGAGGGAAGGGGAATTCATGCATCCCCAATTGCAGACTCTCAATTTGGCAGCTTGGCTTATTCCCTAACCATGAACCAATCAGCTAGCCTCAGTAAACCGGTTTTGTATGTTATCCATGAGGCCAGACGTCCTAGCACCCTAAAGTTTTATGCTGACAAATGGAAAAGGTTCTGCACCTGGATCCAGGCTAAGGGAGCCAATACAGCACAGCCCTCCCTCTCATGCTGGATTACTTAGCTGACGTACTATACAGTGGCCTTTCCTTCTCCTCTATAAAAATTCATGCCTCTGCTATTTCTAATAATTTTCCCACTGAGCAGCCCCTTTTCTCGCACTCTTTGATCAAACACTTCCTAAGAGGGGCTAACAACTTGAGGCCACCCAGAAGGGCACCAACACCAGCTTGGTCTGAGTCAAAAAATTAACAACATAATAAAAAACAAAGTAACATATTTCTGCCATAATAAAGGATTCCAAATTAATTCATACACAGATGCAATCTACCTCTGCAAAGCCAGATTAAAAATTGTTTAAAATTAACAGATAAGAGCATAAATTACTTTAATCCACAGATAGCCCCCCTCCCCTACTAGCAGTTATAACCACTTTGTTGACCTGTATGCTCCTTATTGTTGTGAAGAAATACATTACATGTACTTTATCAGTAGTTTTGGATGAACTACATGAAATGATATAAAGATCATTAGAATCTTACAATGATACCCAGCCATGTGTTGCACACTTTAAGCAGAAAAGTATTTATGATGAGAGCTTAAAAATATTTATGTTGAGAGTATAAAAATATTAATCAACTGATAAGAAATGCTGAAATAGTTTGCTCAATCTCTGTAGAAGTAAAAGGCATCTGAATAATTCTGTGTTAAGGAAAACTATTACTAATATAGATGTTGCTGCTGGCAAGTAAATTTGCATTTCAGTGCTTCATCTGCAAATGTAGTGTCCGCTACTATTGAAGAAAAATGGCATATGTTACAAAGAAAAAGTGGTGTGCTGGTGATATTGCGATAACATTTGCTGAAATTGATCAACTATAACAACCGCAGGTTCATAGTTACATGGCGTGCAGTCCAGGAGACCATTAATGAGACTAGCCCAGATTCTCAATTGACCCACATGTCTGCCTGGTTAAGTGATTTGCTGTGCATAATGGATGCAGAAGAGCATTCAGTTTTGATCTCACTCCAGATAATGAAGACTGTACTAACCTGATGAATGTCAACCTCTTAATAGTTGCTGGAGGCTGTAAAGAAGGCACTGGAAAAATATGCAGTAAACTCTCAGTTAACCAGAACTCAAGCAACCGGCACTCTCAAGCAACCAGAAAAAAATATTGAAGAAATGCACTACAATTTTCATGTGTTGCACTTTCTGTTTTCCTCCTGCAGAAACGTACCTTACGTTTTAGAATTTTAAGAAGGAAGAGAGGAGTAAATTCCCTCTCTCCCCAACCTAAGAACAAGTCAAACCAAACAATGAGTATAGGGTACAGTATTAGTCAGGCCTGTTTTTAATAGTAACTCTCAAGCAACCAGAGAAACAACACTTATCCGGCACCTACCAATCCTCATGGGTGCCGGTTAACTGAGAGTTTACTGTATTACTAAAATGCAACATATTTAGACTATATTACACAATCCAGGCCTATTAATGAATTCATTCATTCTTTAGTGTAATGAATAAAACAAAACAATTAAGGGCAATGTAGATGTTGCAGTAGCTTTTGTTCAACAACCACAAGGCATAAAAATTAGAAATGTTACAGCATACAACACAATGATTTTTTTTTTGGGGGGGGGCTTACATGTTTATAGGACACCTACATGTTAATAGGTATCCCCTCTGATGTCTGTTGTACTGCTCTGACCTACCTGTGTGGCTGATAATACTGTATTGTTGGAGAATACTCCTTCAAATCCAACAGAGATGGATGAAGGTCGAATGGGGCTGTATATGCAGGACAATGAACCGGTCCCCTTTCAAACATACCAGTTTGGTACTCATTAGTACGTGATCATATACTGATCTCTGTTGACATGGAATTGCAGTTTTCTTGATCCCTTTCGGTTGCCTGCCTGCCAACTTCATAAACTCTGAAACAGTGTAACTTCTTGGTTACTGGAACTCACTTTCTACTGCTTGTAAATGGGTAAATACATGATAAATTTGGAGACTAACCCCCTTACACACATTACATGTCAGTAGCCAGCTTAATACTACATTGCACGTACCAAGCACATTTTTGCTGAGATTGTTATGAAATCATGAACTAAGCCACCAAAAGCCTCTTATGAAAAAAACTTGAAGGCGGAGCAGTATTCTAGCATGCCTTTACCTGCACTTTCACCCACAACTAAAGAGAGTACTCATGGCTCCATGCCTACTCCTATTAGGATTTCCAAGGTTGCAAACACTTGTATTAGTAATAGATGCTGCTGTAGTTGGGGAGACTGATGCTACATTCATCAGGCTTTATAGGGAGTAGTTTTAGTCAACTGTCTCTGTTTTGCCAGGTTTCAGGATGCGACCAGAGCCCTTAGGTCTCTTTACCCCAAATCCAAAGTATGCTTTTGTTGTAGCCCACATCAGGGTGAATGAACATATAGCCACTGTACCTTCGGGGTGATGCAGAGAGGTATAGCTGATCTCTTCATGCATGTGTCCAAAGCAGGTAAGACACTTACCTTGAGCAATGTTTTCTGTTTCCAGAGAATTGTGCCAAAACTTCAAACAAAAATAATGATTGCAGTGATTGGCTTAGGAGCAGGTGTCATTCCAGGGTGATCCAGTAGGTGTCATCATGGGAAGTAATGAATGACAGGCTGGCTTTCTTTACAAGGATAACCTACACTTCATTCCATTCTTCTACATATTGGTTTCAAGGTCTTTTTATTCCCATAGTACCATTTCTAGGAAAAGTTCATTTATTAGATGTTTCAGCCTATCAGATTCTAATCCAGTATACATTAGTAAATGTTCTACTTAGTTTTGGGAGCCTAAACAATAAATTGCATGATTTAGAGGCTTTCCTGACTCTGATGCATGTTTATTTGTTGTTACAGAAACATTGTTTCAGTGTTCTGATAACATTAACTATGTAATGGGTTACAGAGCCTATCACTCCAAACTCCCTGGCGAAGGTAGGAGAGTATCTATTTCATCTGCTTAGCTAATAAATCATGACAGATACTTTAACAGTCTGAAGATGAGATCCTTGACAATTTTTTTTATGCTCAACCCCTGACCATGCACTGCATGCAGCTGCTTCCCCCTGGCTGTTGTACAAACCTAACCCTGGATCCCCCAGCGGCTTCTTTCAGGGTGACCCCAAGCATGATCCTTCATTGTATGGTTATCCTGGCTCCTTGGGGATCGTTTTGTGAGATGAGTGTCAAACCAGAAATTCTCATATTTATAAAGGTTGGTCATGTTCCCAAACTGTGATAGTGGTTGGGCAATGTTGCATTGTCGTCAGTGCCTTTGTTTATGCTGGGATGCACTGTGAGGCTCCTGGTCTCCGCCATAGGTTACACAGGCACTAGATTCCACACACTGCCCCCCACCCCCAGTGACATGAGAGCTAACCATCAGCCACTTTAACCTCAAAGATCATTGTAGTGACTATCTTTTGGTCCAGACAACAGTGGTTCTCCCTTCTTTTGGAACTGGCCAGGGACAGTTACCACAAGCTTCCTCACAGACTAGATTTACTCACCCAAGTCCGTGGGTGTTTGATTCATGCCGACCCCCAAACAACTATAACCAACTGCCTGGATTGTAAAATTTTAATACCTTCTAGGCACCTTTTTCTGGGGACACACAGCAAGCAAGAAAACCTGCAACTAGAAAATCATATATTAGTAAATGGAAATGATTTTCTAGTTAGTGCCAAGCAAACAACAAATACCCATTCATGGTTAGTGTTTCTGTTTATTATTTGTGTAATTTACTATCTTGTGATCTGCCTTATTCCTCAATCGAGGTTCATTTGTCTGCTATTTCAGCATGTCTGCCCATGAATCCCTCTCTTTCAGTGCAGTCTCATGTGAAAATGTTTTTGAAAGGGTGTATTGTATATGAAGCCTCCTAGAAAACTGGTGGCACCTCCTTCCAATTTAAAATTTGTGTTTAGAAAAAACTCTTGCTCCATTTGAACCAGATTGTTAGACTGACTTGAAGTTCTTGATGTGGAAAACAGTCTTTCTTTCTTGCATTGACCACTGCAAGAAGAGCATCTGAGTTGCAAGCTCTCATAGGGGGTCAGCCTTAACTCATGTTCCATAAAGATAAGGTTTCCTTAAGAACTAATCCTGCATTTATGCCTGAAGTGGTGTCCAAGTTTAAGCTATCCATCTTCCTGGGTTCTTTCTAGAGCCTAACAGTAAGGGAGAAGGGATACTCCATACCATTGATATCCAAAGATAGATGTTCATTGTGTTACACTGCTGCAGTCATTACACTTGGGTTATCCGGGTTATCCTGCCGTCATGCGGTTCCTCAGTCGGCCTGAGTTCCAAAGTCTTGGTCCGGCGTCGGTTGCTGTCACTTCTTCCCTGACGTCAGTGTGACAGGAGTATACAAGATACAGCCAACGCCATTTTCTTGAGTCTTTCTTGCTGCGCAGTGCCCGAAGTAAAAGCAGTTCACAAGTGCTGGTCGACCGACTCCTGAGATTTTCATTCCGAATCCAGAACCAAAGTCTTCTGCAAAGCTAAGTACCCCATTGGGGAAACTTTTTCTTACCTCAGACCGATGTCAGTAAAAGTTAATAACTGTATTTCTTGTGGGAAGCAAATACCTCATAAGGATTTCCATTCTTATTGTATCTCATGCCTAGGCCCAGACCACGACGTCACAGGTTGTTGGTTTTGTGCTAGGTTTAAGAAGCGCACTATTAAATGTCGATTTGGTTTTGCCCGACATTATTTTGGCAGAAAATTCAATTACACCATGCCGTCAGAACTACCGGCGACCGGAATACACAAAAAGCGCAAAGACAAGGACAGGTATCCGAGGCCCAAGACTGACATCGAAGCCTCTTCTAGGCCAGTCACCGGTTCTCCGGTTTTCAGCGAGGTGCCTTCGCATACCCTGACGACCGCTTCTTTAGAACCATAGGCCATCTCTGACTCCCACGTGGAGATGGCTTCGGGCACACCAGATTTACAGCCTACCGAGACTAACCGTTCAGAGGGATCCAGAGTAGCTGAACAACCCGTAGCTTCAGAGGGTGTTTTCAGACCTCAGGTAACCATTAAATCTTCTGCTAAGTCTAAAACTCCTTTAAAAACAAAGAAACAAATTCAACATTCACCAGGACAGGCCTCCATGCCTAAGAAACAAATGCTCAAAATGGCCGAAGACTTAATCACTCTGATCGGGGGTCCCATCCCCCTCCTGATAAAAGGCCTAGACAGGATGCAGACTATGACTCATCCGACCAGGTGTCCATCTCTTCAGAGTCATCCTCAGAGCTAGTATACTCTTTACCCCCTTATGAGGATTCTGATGCTGAGGAATCAATTCCTTCCGCCTCTCCGCCAGAGGACTACTCCTTTGGGGAAACCTTACATACCATGAGGGAGCATTTCCATTGGGAGGGCCAGGATTATTCAGAATCCAAGAAAAGGCTCAGAGATTTCCTTTTATTACCTCAACACAGACCCCTTGCTATTCCGCCAGTGTTAGATATTTGTAGATGATGTGTATACTGAATCCAGTTTAAATCCTGATTCTTTACCTCCTGCTCCAGTTAAGCCAGACAGATACTACAGAGTCCCTAACTCTCACAAATTTCTTTATAAAAGCCCTGTTGCTGACCCTGAAACTATTTCTCAGGGCCCCAAAGGGGTAAAGGCCTCTTCAGCAAAGAATCCAGTCCCCTCTGACAGAGATTCCAGAGCATTAGACAGATGGGGGAAGAAAGTATATACATCAGCAACTTTACGAATGAGGGCCTTAAATTGCCAGTTTCACATGCTAAAATATCAGCAATATTTGATGTCTCAGTTAAAACAAAAAATGCTTCCAAACTCAGATCCTCCTAATTATAAGGAAATGCAGGATTTATTGCATGCGCCCGAACAAGTGGGAAAACATACTTTGCAATGTGGTTTTGATTCATTAGAGGCCTCCTGTAGAGCAGCAGTTACAGGATCTGTCATTAGAAGACATGCTTGGTTAAAAGAACAGATGTTGCCAGATCATGTTAAAGCAAAATTATTGGATGCATCTTTGCAGCAGGATGTTTTATTTGGAGTTAAGGCAGAAGATGTGTTAAAGAAAATGGAGGATAAGGCAAAATCTATGCAAATGGTGAAGGATTTCTTACAGGTTCAGTCTCCTCGATTTAGCAGAAATTGGCCAACAAAGAATTGGTCCTTTCCAGTTACAGACAGACCTCAAAAGGGCAGATACATATGCCCAAGAGGTAGAGGTCAACCACAAAGTCCTTACAGGCCTCGACAATGGGGTGCATCAACCCAGAAAGAAGGGGAAGACAGGTCTCAACCTTATAAAAAACAGCCCCAATGATTCCCCACTACAGCTGCCAAACAGTTCTCTCCTGGCAGCCCCCTTGGGAGGAAAACTGGCACTTTTCTGTCACAATTGACATATGATCACCAAAGACAAATGGGTTCTCAACATTGTATCTCAAGGATACAGGTTCCACTTTCACACTCTGCAAGGTTAAAAGGAATGCCAAATCTGCCACCAAATCAATGGGCAGAGGCTCAAAGACAAATTACAGCACTCCTGGACATGAGAGCTATTCAAAAGGTACCAACACAGGAGCAAGGACAAGGATTTTACTCAAGACTCTTTCTGGTTCCCAGAAAGGACAAAGCCTGGAGGCCCATTCTGGATCTTTCTTCTCTAAACACTTACCTGGATGTTCCAAAATTCAAAATGTTGACACTACAGCAGCTTCTTCCCAAGCTGGGCAAGAAAGCTTGGCTCATAACTTTGGACCTCAAGGAGGCATACCTGCATGTCCCTATCAGACAAAACAGCAGAAGATACCTCAGATTCATAGCTGATTCTCTGCACTGCCCTTTGGCTTATCTACTGCGCCCAGGGTCTTCACAAAGTGCCTGGCACCAGTAGTTGCATTTTGCAGACAGAAAGGAATTCAAATTTATCCATACCTGGATGACTGCCTGATTCAAGCAGAGAACAAGGACATTCTTCTGAAGCATCTGGCGTTTGTAAAAAAAGTTATTAAGTTGCCTAGGGTACACAGTAAAAGAAAATAAGTCAAAACTAGTGCCCTCACAAGAGATATAATATTCCTGGGTGCCAGCTTGAATACAATGGCCCAGATGGCTTATCTCACGCTAGACAAGTAAGGACAACTGACTCAATATTTTCAATTGATGGCAACAAAGTCCCAACTCCCTGCAAGAAAAATTCTGCAGGCCTTGGGTTACATGGCATCTTGCATACTACTAATTCCATATGCCAGACTGCATATGAGGAAACTACAATGTACCTAAAGAGTGTCTGGTCTCAACACTGTCAAAGTTTGGAAACAGTAATACCACTAATTTCTTGCCTTCAACAGGAGTTTCGATGGTGGGCTCAAGTATGTCACCTCAACAAGGGACAGCCTTTCACTCAACCCATAGCCAGGCAAGCACTGACAACAGATGCATCGGATTACGCCTGGGGAGCACACATGGCAGGAAAATGTATTCAAGGCAAGTGACCTGCAGACCAAAGGCATCTTCACATCAATCAAAAAGAGATGCTAGCTGTACAAAATGCCCTTATAGCTTTCAAGGACCTTCTGCATCCAGGACAACTACTGCTAAAGACAGACAACACCACAGTTATGTGGTACATAAACAAGAGGGCATTCATTCTTATCCCCTCTGCAGACAAGCCATGACCTTGTGGAACACAGCTATAACCTATCAAGTTCATCTGCAAGCACAATTCCTGCCAGGAGAGAAAAACACACTGGCAGACGACTTAACAGAAACATCATGGATCTTCACGAGTGGAAATTACATCCACAAATATTCAGAATGATAACACAAAAATGGTGGAGCCCGGACATAGATCTGTTTGCATCCCCAATGAACTGCCAGCTACAGAAATTCTGCACAAGGACTTACCACCCACAAGCATGGAAAGTGGATGCCCTCTCATTCAGCTGGAAAAACCTACAAGTATATGCTTTCCCACCACTACCTCTCCTTCCAAAGGTACTCATAAAAGCCCGGCAAGAAAAGCCAAAAATGATCCTGATTGCCCCAGACTGGCCACGCCAGCACTGGTACCCAATCTTAAAGAACTTAGCACAAGGTCCACCCTGGATTTTGCCTCAAATCCCACATCTTCTGACTCAGCACAACAATCAGATACTTCACAGCCAGCTAAAGACTTTAAACCTGGCTGCATGGCAGATTCCTTAGTCAAGCAAACAGTGCCTCTCTCCAAAGCTGTTGTGGATGTCATTCTGGAGGCCAGAAGGCCTAGCACCAGGAAAGCCTATTCGGATAAATGGAAGAGATTCTGTGCCTGGAACCAGGCTCACAGCCTTGACCCTCTTGTCCCAAATATTCCTCAGATACTACAATATTTAACTGAGATGCTGGACAAAGGCCTCTCCTTTTCATCCATCAAGATCCACGCCTCTGCCATCTCTGCTCATTACAACATGGACCCACCTATTTTTTCTAATCCTTTGCTAAAACAGTACCTCAGAAGGGCTAAAAACATAAGACCGCCCCATAGAGCACCAACTCCAATTTGGGACCTCAGTTTCCTGTTGGAAAAATTAACTTTACCTCCTTATGAGCCAGCTAACTCAGCAGATTTAAAACATGTCTCTTGGAAAACTGCTCTGCTCCTGGCAATAACCTCAGCACGAAGAGTTTCAGAATTACAGGCACTAATGGCAGTGGAACCTTTCATCATTTTCCACCAAGACAGGGTGTCTTTAAGAACAAACGTTACTTTTATGCCAAAGGTGGTATCAAGTGTGACTCTAAACCAAACTATTCACTTGCCAACTTTTTATCCAAATCCACAGAATAAAGGGGAGAGACTTCTGCATTCTTTGGACATACACAGGCAGTTACGCTTCTACTTGGACAAAACCAAAACTTTCAGAAAAACTGAGCAATTGTTTGTAGCATATGCTGCAGGAGCACAGGGAAAAGCCATTTCAAAACAGACAATTTCAAAATGGATAGGACACTGTATACGTTTCTGCTATACACACCATAGGAAAACTGTACCTAACAGCATTAGGTCTCATTCCACCAGGGCAGCAGCCACTTCAACTGCCTACCTCAGAGGAGTACCTACCAGGGACATTTTGGAAGCAGCAACTTGGAGTTCTGTACATACCTTCACCAAGCATTACCATCTGCCTCTTTACTCTAAATCCAGAGCTGGCTTTGCCACTTCAGTGCTGCAGGGCCTTATAGCCACCCCTAATGCCTTATAGAACCAGCCACCCTACCTCAGCTTTGGGATTCTACCCATGTGTAATAACTGCAGCAGTGTAACACGATGAACATAGTACAATTTTTTTACCTACCATAAATGTAGATGTTCGAGTGTATACACTGCTGCAGTCCAGGTTACCCTCCCTCCTTCCCCTCTTATTTGTTGGTAACTGAAAGTTTTTGATTGCTTTGCTTTTCTTTTGTATGTTTTATTAGCAATTTGCGGTGTCTACCTTTTTGGGGGCACCTGACATCTGGGGCAAGAAAAACTGAAGAAAATGTCATCAGCTGCATCTTTATATACCCCTGTCGCACTGACATCAGGGAAGAAGCGCCAGCAACTGACGCTGGACCAAGACTTTGGAACTCGGGCCGACTGAGGGACCGCCTGACGGCAGGATAACCCAAGTGTAATGACTGCAGTAGTGTATACATTCGAACATCTACATTTATGGTATGTACAAAACTGTACTTTGAGGTAGTAGCTTAACGGAACAAAATCTTTCTGAATTTCTGATCAGTTGCTCATTTCTTGTGAAGGTAAGAAAAAATGGCAACCTGTGTTAAAGCAGTCCACCATTTCGGAATGGTTGCATCATGCTATTACCTTTTGTTATACCCACCACACAACACAACCTTTCCAGACAGAGTCAAGGCTCAGTGTATTAGGGCCTTAGCTTCATACTTGGCTTTTTAGAAAGAATCATATTCTAGAAGAAGCAATTTGGTTCTTTGTGCATACTTTTACAAAGCGCAATAAACTAGATTTCCTTCTCCAAGTCTGAAACAAGACTTTTTTAGGGCATTCTGTACGGACACCTGGACCCTCATCCTAGTCATGTTAAGCTATGGTAGTCTACACAATATAGCTTAGGCTACTGCAGCAGTGATCACTAGTAGCTATCCATATGAAAAACCTAGTACAATTGTTGAATGATTACTGCTGCAGTAGCGCTTCCTCCCTTCATTCCACTTTTTGTATGTTTTTATGCAAAGGTGTGGGTATTTGGTTTTATTTTCCTAGGATTGTCCCTCTCAGGACTTTAGCCTCCTTCACCCTGTTGGCATGAAAGCTTTTGGGGCTTGGTGCCCAAACCTGATTTTCATTCAACTCAGCTCAAGCTGACTAACATTCTGGGCGTATGGTAGATGCCCTAAAGCTTTGGAAGCCGGCCGGCTATTATATCCTTAGCAGGATGGTGTGTTTTTTTGATTTTCAAGTTTTTGTTTTACTTATTTGAAAGGCCATTATTGAGTCTTAGCAGGATATAACTTATATAGTGTAGGCTACTGCAGCAGTGATCATTCAGACATCTATTTTATGGTCAGTTTATATACTTAGCTGTACCTTTGCTACCAGACAAGGAGTCTAAAGCCTTTGACAGTGTGGGGAAGTGTTATTCTCTTTTGGTATGTGGGGTCTTAGAACCTTCAGCTATTTGTCTGGCATGTATAGATTCCTGGGAGCTACCACATGATCTTGACTATTATGTGCTTGCTGTCACCTTCAAACATGTCTACAGGAGGTATTTTTTGCAGTAGAGATGCTGTGCCCCTGCATTCCTGATCCCTGTAATATGTACTACCTCTGAGGTAGCACCTGCTTGGTGTAAAGATCAGGGGGCACTTAGACTTAAGTGGTGAAACAAGCATTTGGCAGCAGCCAAGTAGGATGCTAGCTACTGAAACACAAGATCATGCAGTACAATTATATTCCAGCCTTATCTAGTAGACTATAAATTAGAAAAGGTTTGCTTCAACCCAGAATGTGAATTCAAGGTGAAAGCGGTTAAGACTCTGTCTGTGGCAACCCACGTGTGTTTACATGTGGCCTAGTGTTTTGACTTTGAGCCTGGAAGGGAGTAACTTTCATAATATTATAGCTAGAACTGCAGCTTTAGGCAGGTGCCTCTGCAGGATGGTCTGACTAAGGCTGTCCTCTTTTAATGAAGATCTTATCTGTCTTTGCTGCCCCTTTCAGGGGGAGGTTTTATTTGTCCATCCTTCAGGTGATTTATCTGATAGTGAAGAAGGAAAGTGTCCAGCACTCTAGCATCTTCCACAGTCTGTAAGGAGGATTCTTGCAGACAAATGATTTCTATGTGTTCTCCTATATAGATGATTAGCCTCAGAAAAAGAAGTAAGCCCTGAGCCCCATCCACCTCTTCTTCATCATCCAGGTGTAGTCATACCTCCACCCCAGGCTGTAGAATTCTCCTTACAGACTAAGGAAGATGCTAGAGTGTTGGACAGTCTCCTTATTCAGTATCAGATAAGTTACCTGTGAAAATGACTGTAGTGGTCCAGCAGGTGCAGATCTCACTACAGTTTGGTGCTTGTCCATTGGGGAGATGGATTCTTTAATATTGCCACAGCCTGTAGAGATCTGTAACAAAGAAACAGTCAGTTCTGCCCTGCAAAAAAGGTTTCACTAAAATCAAGTTTTTTCAGGAGAGATCTTTAGACTAGGATAAATGCTATTCCTTAGAAACCGTAAAGACTGCTTTTATTTCGTAATGAGGCCATAGGTTTTTCCTCTGCCTGTTAATGGTTCTGAAGGGAATCGACCTCAGCAACTTTGGTGATCTAACACATTGTTTTGTATGGTGACTCTCCATAGTGTCGTGACCTTGCTGCCTTAGAGCATCTTGATGACTTCACTTGACGTGGTCATAGATCCCATCTTTTTTGCGGGACTACACAGGAGGCTCTTTGACTTATTCCGGATGGACATCATTTTCAGTAAAAAGTGCTGCCTTTTTGTTTTTTCTGTACTACAAGAGTGTTTGTGTGTTGTGTGTGATGGCTGATCCCTTACAGGAGAATGATTTCTGTGTGTTCTCCTGTATAGATGACTAGCTTCAGGTGGCACCCCTGTTGAGGATGCTTCCATGGCTACAGCCCCTGGGAATGATCATAAACTGAGAGAAGTTCTCTCTGATCCTGCCAATGGAGATGGCTGGGGAAATTGTAATCCCAGCAACCTGGGTGAAGATGTAGCAGAACATTCAAGTCTAGACCCTGTAAAAACAAAAAACACTTAGGAAACCAGGCAAAGTACACACTCTGGTATATAACTGTAGTACCACAGGCAAATAAATAAACTGCTGCACCAAACTGAAAAGCTGATCGCTTTTGTTCTTTTATTATTCCAAACTTCTTCACAGCTACAAAATAATGCAGACACTCCCCTTAAATAACGAATAGATACAATCATGGTGTTGTTGTGTCTTTCGGCTTTTCCCAGTTAGGGGTTGCCACAGCGGAACTCCGGTCCGCTAATGATTGGCAGTAGATTTTTATGTGCTGAGTTGCCAGCCCTGACGCACAACCTTCAGCGAAGGTGCACCCATTCATGCATGTCTCCACACAGAAGACTCTCTAGCTGAGAATCGAACAGGACAATGTCGTACTGTGAGGCGACAATGCTACCGCAGCACCACCACCGCAGTCTGAATAGATACCGTTTAATTAATAAGAGAAAAACAAAGAAATCAATATTTATCAAACAAATAAATTCAATGATATAATATTAAACACAAATAGTTACAGCAAATTTTATCATAAAGTTAAATGCATTAAATACTATTAAAAACAATTATTGTTTTAAAAGACACTTAATGTTGATGTTCTCATTAAGGCCAAGTGCCTTGTCAGCCTGCAAATAAATCTGTCAGTTGAGATCCTTGAATTCTAAATGTTTTTAAAATCACCACAAAATGTACTGTGTATTGTACTATCAATGACAAAAAATATGAATTTTTCTGAAATCCCCCCACACCAATGAATGTTTTGCCACACCATTTCTAACATCTTTATTCTTAATAGCTCTCATGTTCAGTGATTCTCTTCTGTAACTTCCTAATAGTCTTACCTATGTAGAAACACTGACAAGTTTCACATGTGCCTAAATAAACCACATATGTAGAAGTACAGGTAAACCTATTTTTTGCCCATAGCTGCATGCCACTATGTTTGAGATCACGTTTGATCCACCGTTAATGTACCTGCACATGCAATGGAACATGCCACGTCTTTTAGTGAGCCCATTACTTGTGTGTTTTCAAATAGCTGTTTCATATCGTAGTCTTTTTTGTAGCTAAACTTTGGATCTGAACCCAAAGCATCACTTGGGTCGCTATTGCCTGTAATTATAATCCAATTCCTAGTCAGAATTCCCCTGATGTTATGAGCATCCAATGAAAATGATATTGGAAATGCTCTCAACAGTAATATGTCAACTGTGTCACCTAAATTTTGTCAGTTGCAGTTGTCTGAAGTAGGTTAATGCATCCCACTAACCAGAATTGGTGAGAATCTTGTTTTTCTAAAATTTCTGACCTCTCCAATAATCCGATCCAACAGTGCATCAAAATAGCCCCTGCCTATAAACAGTTGTTTCAAATATGTGACCTCTTCATTAAATCTAATATCACTACTGGTCATGTGGCAAATCCTGATGAACTGATCCCGTATTACATTCTTTTTCATAAGTTCTGGATGTTGACTGTTAGAAATAAGGTAGTTAAACAGGGTAGTTGTTAACAAATGTAGCCTTCCTATAAATACAACTTTGAAAGGAACCTGTCTCTACATCCATTGTAATCTCAATATATAAAAAATGAACCTTATTCGTTGAACTTCCTTTTGTAAAGGCCAAAGGTTCTGTACTAGAATTAAGATCATGAATGAAACTGTCCAGTTCTTCAGGATCACCCTCCCATATAAAAAAGAGGTCCTCTGTATACCTTCTGTAAAATGCCACTTTGTGGAACAGGGCAAGTACACTAAGGGCTTCAAACTCCCACCAGCTCCTCACAAAGTTTTTAAAAGATGGTGCCATCCTGGTCCCCATGGCAATGCCTTTTTTTCTGCTTGAACTAGTTCCCATCAAACACAAAAAGTCCTTGTCAAGGACAATCTCTGTGAGAGTACAGTATTAATAAAAGATGCATCGTGTTGTGTGAACTTGCAAAAGTAATTCCTGATAAAATCAATACCAATGTATACAATGACACAACATGTCGGGTGAACATAAGTTTTCACGTCCAGTAAAAACATGTTGCCGCAACAAATCTTACAAAGCCCAAGAGTCATGTAAGTAAAACCTAGAACCCTGTACTAAGGGATTCATGACAGAGTCCTGAAAAGTAGAAATCTTTTCCGTTTTACTACCCTCTGCTGCTATAATAGGTCAAAAATTGGGTAACCCCCCCTTCTATAATGATCTTATGAGTTGTGATGATACCAAAAATGACCAGTTCTTGGACATTCCACCTGTAAAAACTCAAAAAGCTTAATGTTAAAGCAACCCTGATGTAGTCATGTCTAGTAAAATGTTATCTGACAGTAATGAACAATAATTTCATTGACTGAAGCGCATTCATACGAGGTTTTATCCTCTAACATTTCTAACATACACTTGTTATAATCCTTGCTGTTCATAAGCACAACCCCATTACCATTGTCAGATTTCATAATTCTAAGCTCCTCTGCATTTCTAATCTCAGACAGGGCTTGCCTTTCTGTCTGTGTCATACTGTAGTCTTTTATTGTTATTGTTATTATTTACCAGAATACCTACTGAACTCCTGATGTCTCTTTCACAAGTCTCCAAAAAGACTTTAAATACTGGGTTGTATGTACTGTTTTTGTTTAATTTATCAAAAGGATCCTCTGCTAAATTGTTGACACTATGTAAAATAAAAAGTAAGTTCAGTCTCCTTACATACAGCTTCAGATCTTTGATAGTGTTAACTAAATTAGCCCTAGCTGAAGGTACAAAAGAAAAAAACATTTTTAAAAACAGCAAGGTGCCTGTCTTCAATAACAAAATCACTAAAATTAATAGGATAACCATTAGTCAGTGTTCTACTTTTAGTTAAGTCCTTCTGCTCTCCCTCTTCCCCTCCCTTTCTGTTTTACCTTGGAGTGATTTTGATTCACCCCATAGTTCCCTGCAACAGTATTCCGAAAAGGGGAAGACGAAGTAGGAAATTCCGAGATGTTTGTCTGATTTGCCCCTCTATTAAAACTATTAATGCTTGCTTCATCAATATGAAAAGTGGAAGCAATAGATTGGTCATTAACACGCTGCTGGTTGATTGCCTTACCATTAGAGACTAGAAGAGAAGGCATCAGTTTTTTTAATTTCTAAAGTATTTTCATCCATGCCTGTCATTTTTGTTGAAATGGGATAGGCATTTCCATTGGTATACATTTATGAGTCCCTTAATAGTTTCTTCTGTTTTCATTGAACAATTGTAGCTACATGCCTGTCTATTTTTGCTCCAATGCTGTTATATTCAATCGAGCACTCAGAAAAATGTCTGTTCATATTGACAAGTTTGTCAATGTTTAACATAATTTTTTAACACTTCTAACTTGGTTTTATAGTTAGATACCAAAAGCTTCATTACTTCCAACTTTGTATTATTAAAAAATTGGGCCAACACGTTGTAGAGTGAATCGTATTGTGTTCCATGACAATTCTTAATCCAAGCGGAACCTGTTGCAGTGCAATACAGTGTTCTAAATAATAAATCTCTAACTCACTGGTTTTCAACTTGTTTAACTGTTTTTCAAGGTCGAAAACAAGAGGTGGACACTTTTGATTGTCTACCAGTGGATTGGCCACCACATTATTAATGTTTCTACCTGCATGCCTGAAGATGGAGTATTGCAGAAGACTATGAGTTGCAGGTGGTTGCATAGTGCACTATGCACTTGTGGATGATCTGCTGGTGTAGGACACCTTCTGCAGTGCTGGAGTGCTGAATAGTCCCTACAGACTTTAAAGTAGGCCTCCCATTCTTGTAGACAAATTTAGTGCAGGTTCCAGTGATGGAAACTTTGCTGGCAGTGTGGGAGCTTATTTTGACTTCATGGTTTAAGGGACGTTGTTCATACCCCTAGAGATGGGTCTCCATGTCATCTAGTTGTAGTTATATGCAGTCTTCCTGGAACTAAAAGCAGTGGATTGAAAGCTACTTCCAGGGCCTCTCCTATTTAGCTCCATGTACCAGTCCTTCATATGGTACCTAACAAGTAAGAGGGTGCACAGTCTTGCCTCCATACAGAGAGGTGGTGCATGACTGGCAGTGGACTATAGACAGGAACCTCACTAGGAGCGTGTTACTTCCCAAGCAAGGAAAATATGCAGGCAGACTGGCTGAGTCTCTGCTTTAATACTGTCCTGGAGATGCAGATTCAGGAGCCATCCCCTGTTTAAATCTTTCAGAAATGGTGCAGTTTAGAGATTGACCTGTTAGTCACTTTGGACAGTGCAGTACTTTCCATCTTCTACTCCATGCATTAAGACAAGGGGATCACTGGCAGTGGACAGCTTGTCCACCCCATGCCAGGAAGACATTCCTGAATCATTTCCCTGTACTTTCTTTGATTTTATGCCTTACCATAAAAATCGGAGATTAAAGACCAAAAGTAATTAATGTCACTTCTGGAGGCTGCATAATGTCTGGTTTCATGCTGACTGGTCCCTGGCAATTTGTGGAATGTTACTTGCCATACCCAAGGAATATCCTGTGGTTATAGTGACATTTGGGTTTATGTCTGGACCTAAGTCTTGCTATAATCTCTTTTATCCCACTGGGCCTTCTAGCTGGGATGTTAGAAGAAGCTGAGGCTTGCCAGGAAGCCTTCTTACCTAGACACATTACTTTAAACACTGGTCAGTTTGCAGGTGATCACTTCATATCCCAGGTTTCTTCTCATTGTAATCTTATGGTGGTTAAAATTGTGGACCATTAACAGCGGCCGGTCAAGGAGTTTCTTGGTTGAGCTCATTTTTTTCCCTGCTTACTTTTCAAGAACTCCTCCACTGAACTGGCTTAGAACATTGTAATTCATAGGCTTGCCTGGTTTAGTAGTTTTAAAATCTGTACATTTGAAAAAAAAACTTTCTTAGTGTCAGTTTGCAAAGTCTTGCATCTTTAGTTATTCAGGGTGTTTGGTAGTTCTGTTTGATTTTTCACAAGGATTGAGTGCCCCCCAGGAACAGTGCAGATTTCCTTCCAAAAGTGCATACTGAATTGTTTATAAAGTAGTACATTCACCCCAATATTTTCTTTTCTGTGGCAGAAACTAGAGTAGAGAGGATATTTCACACTATAAATGCACACAACCAGTTTAGATTTTACCAGAAGTATATGCATAGATTTATGAATGTGAGCTATCTGTTTGCCTTTCATAGTGGAAAGGGTAAAAATTGCACTAAAGGGGGCTCATTATTAATTAGAAAATGCACTGATCAAATGCCACCCCACTACGGACATGGCTGCTTTCATTGTTTGCCTTAAGAATGTCTCCATTGCAGACATCTGTGCTGTCACTTGATTGTCTTTTCTCACATTCATCAAATTCATTTTTCAAATTCCTTTGGAATGTGTGTACTTTGGGACTCAGACTTCTGAAACTGTTACCTTTTGGATGCCCTCTAGCTCCTTCCACACTCTTAGAATTTAACCCAACCATAGGCTTATTTGCAAAAGTCCCTGATGTTAAGCATAACATACATTTCCTCACTGTATAATTTGATGTTTTGAGAGTACCTTCCTAATTAGTCTCCAGATTCCCTCATCAATCTTCATGTGCTTCGGTAGGCCATCTATTCAGCCTAAGATATTGGAGTTCCCCATAAATCTGATTAGTATATACTCATATTGCATTTCTTGTCAGTATTGTAACTACCAGTTTTTCATTGTTTTATCTTGATGTGAAGAAAATGTTTCTGGCAGTGAATTAGCAGGTTAGGGTGTAGGCATACTTTTCTGATTTGGTGCATGTGCCCTGAACTTGGGATCTTCTGAGAAAAAAAGAAATGCTAACCTGAAATGAGAAAGAAAGAATTCAGTTGTAAGCCTACTAAGGTGGTTTGTCTGATAAAATATTTGTAAAATATTTGATGGTAACAATCTTTTTGTTATTTCTTTGGCTGTTATATTTATCCATTTATCCAGACATTGTTGCACATGTTAAAAATATTTTTTTGCCAAGCATTCTTGTTATAGAGGGTAAATAATAGATTTGTCTGGAATGGTCTGATATGAATAGTGATCTGCTTTATCAGAGTTGTGTAACACAGGTGTTTGTGACTCCATTAATTTGTATTCTGTAATTGGACAGATATTAAATGCATAAGGTAGTGGATATGAAATCTACTGCCATTTTTATCTTTTGGTAGTGTGGGTAGTCTTCTGGATTTTTGTATTTTTGAGGTCTGTTTATTAATTTACTTTTTTATGATTTTAAAAGGGATGTGTTGACGTTTAATGGATTCTTGTACTGTAGAAGTTTTGCTTGCATTTGTAGCTCTGTCTTCATAGGTAGGTACTAGGTTATTGGCCCAAGGGGCTAAGTAAGCCTAGCCAACAAAGTTCCCTGGCTTACACCACCCAAGAAAGTTAATTTCCTGTGTCCCTGTTGAGCAGAGCCACAGAAGTGATCCCTGGCGTGTATTTCCTATTTCCCATCCACTCATTAAGATTTTTCTTGAAGAGTGCTAATGAGGAACTTTGCTTGACATAGATGGGTAGCTTGTTCCAGAGTACAGGAAGTCTCTGAGACAGGCATCTATCCCTATAGCATGTCCTGTTTATTGTGGTGACAAGGTTTAGGTCCCTAGAGCTTCTAGCTCAGAGGGATTGGGATTTCTTCAGGTGTAGCATGTCCAACAGCTCTGGGTTTAACATATGTTAGGCAGAGATTTCCTCAGAGTAGGTGATATGCTACAGAGCAAAGCTGGAGTTTTTTGAGATGGTCAGTGTAGGGCATCTGTTTGAGGCCAGTAATCCTCTTTGTGAGGTACTTCTGTGGCCTTTCCAGCTGCTGCAGATGTCTTGTGAGGTAAATTCCAAAAGGGGCGTTGTACTCTATAATGGGTCTAATGAGTGCCGAGTAGAGGGGAACAGTGACCTCTTTTTTTCTGGATGAGAACCTTTTTGTGAGGAGGTGTGCCACATAGAAGGATTTCCTGACTACTGTGGACATGTGATTATCAAAGACGGACTAATGTCCAGCTGGGTCTCAAGGTCCCTTATCACACATTCGGCATTAAGTAGACTGCCATTTTTGTGGTAGTTCATGGGGACAGAGGTCTTACCAAAAGGGATGACAGTGCACTTTTTGGCACTGAGCTTGAGGCCATGCCTCTGACACCAGGCATCTGTCTCAGTGAGGCCCTTCTGTAGGATGTCCACATCATTTGGGGACTCGACTGTGGCTCCTCATTTGCAGTCATCTGCAAACTTTATTAGCCAGAGGCCTTCTGTGTTAGCCTGTACTTCAGAGAAGTAGATACCAAACAGGAGAGGTCCCAAGACTGAACCCTGTGGTATTCCACTTTTCACTGGTTTGAAGTCAGATTTGGAGTCTGCAACTTTTACAGTGTGGGTTCTGTCAGTGAGCCAGTTGGCAACCCGTCTTGTGATGTAGGGATTTATACATAGTTTAGTGAGTTTAGCTATAATTCCAGAATGGGGGATGGTGTCAAAAGCCTTGCCGTGGTCAAGATAGGCTGTGTGAACCACCTTACCCTCATCTACGGCTTTGATGACTGCCTCAAAGAAGTCGATCAGGTTCAAAAGGCATGATCTCCCTTTCACAAACCCAAACTGGATGGGGTCCAGAGTTTGGAGGTTACCAGTGTCTTTGTTTGAGTTCCATGGCCTTGCAGACCAGGCTCGTCAGGCTAATAGGGCGATAGTTCCCAGGGTCAGTGGTGGCTCCCCCCTTTGTGGATTGGGATAACTATTGCTGTGCACCATTCAGTGGGCACAAAGCCTGATGTGAGACTGTGATTGAACATGGTGCTGAGGTGGGGAACCAGTTCATTCTGAAGTTCGTGTAAAACGCAGCCTGGAATGTTGTCCAGTCCCCATGGATGCTGTGTTTTTGGTTTGAGGGGAGTGCAGCTTTTACCTGCATAGATGTGATTACAGGGACTCTGCATTCTTCCTGTATAGATATGGGCCCTTTAGGGGGTGAGAGCGAGGTAAAGTTAGCACTGAATCTATCTACCAGGATGTTGATAATATCAGTTGGTTCTGTAATCTTCATGCCGTTGTGCTGCAACTCAGAGCCGATCTGGGTGTTCCTATTGAGATTCTTGACATAGATATAGAATGCTTTGTGGTTACCCTTAGAATCAGTAGCGATTTTGTTTTTGTAGCTAGCTTTGGAGGGTCTTATAAGGGATCTCAGCTTCTTACTGAGGCTGACCAGGGAGCTCCTCCACTCATGGGATTGCACTCTCTTTTGCAACAGTTTCTTCCTTCTGTTGTAGAATTTGTTTATGGCAGGGGGCCACCAGATTGGCTTCCTTTTTTTGGAGGATAGCATCTTGGTTCTGCTTGGGATAGCATGATCCATGGACTCATTTAAGTGCTTATAGAGTGCATTTGTGTAGGATTCAGCAGTCGTAACTGTATTGTCCATCTGCATGGGAGAAATTTTTTACCATGGTTTCCTTAATGGTGGGTGGGGGCAGGATGTGGATATCTATGGTGATTAGCTTATGGTCGGTTCTGACTGAGGAATTGACTTCAGGTGTAGAACACCGGTCACTCATGTTGGTGATGACTTGGTCTAGGATATTGTTGCCCCTGGTGGGGGAGTGGATAAGTTGATCCAGGGCATTGGAATTTATGAATTCCAGAAAGCATTGAGCAAAGGAGTTGGTACATGAGTAGTTTTCCCAGTTAATGGTGAGGTAGTTGAAATCATCCATTATTAGGGTGTTTGGTTGAACCCTAATATTTTCCAGTATATCAAGAAAAGAGGAGTGGGAATCCTGGGACATGGTGGGGGATCTGTAGCAAGCTACAATTTGATTGCAGTTTTGCCCAGAGTTAGTTGCACTTGGATAACCTCAGATGCATTGTGCTGCGCATCTAGCCTGGAGGTGTGGATATCCTTAATGAATATGGACACACCTCCGCCTTTGGTGTTCTGGACCAGGTTAGATTGCTGAAAAGTGGGGTATGAGTTATAGCCTGGTAATGCAGGGGTGCTCTCTAGAGCCTTGAACCAGGTCTCAGTCACTGCACAGATATCGATGTTCTCCATTTTAATGAGTGCCTTGAGTGAGTGCATTTTGAGATTTAGACTTCTATCATTGAGTAGCATTACCCTCAGTTTTTGCTTGCCTGTTCTTGTTACGGTGGCGAATTTGTTATTTGAACCTTGCCTAAAAAGGCACTGTAGGGGCGGCAAGACCCTTAGCCAGTATCCGGAATTCCAGGAGCGACAGGTGCAGACCATCTCTGGCAAAGCATCATGGTCTGTCGACCATGTCGTCCCAGGCAGACAGATACTGGATCCCCTTAGAATGCACCAGAAGCTTAGTCAATTGTTGAAGTCAATCATTTTGTCCTTGTACTGTGGTATCATTCTGGGTGATGGCAGGATGGTACTCCGGGCTAGGGTCATACCTGCTATGGCTATAAGATCGGAGAGCTCTTCCATGTCTCTTTTCATGTAGTTTAGGGAGGTAAATCTGTGATCATTCACACTGACATGGACAATGACAGAGTCATATTTGTACTTGTTGTGGAGTGACCCAAGTGCATGGGTTATATGGCGGATCCTGGCACCTGACAGGCAGCTGACAGTAACCTTCTCCATATTTAGCCTGGTGAGTGGGACATCAGTGTACCTGACTATAGAGTCACCTATGACTAGTGTGTTGGTTATGTTGTTTTGCCTTATGGGCTGTGGTTTATTGACACACTGAGTCTGTGGGCTGTGTGTCATTTGGGTTGTGTTGGGAGGTGGATGTTGCTTGCGTTTCTGCTTTGGAGGTCTCTGTTGCTTGAGATTGAGAGCCTCTGCGAATGTTTTTGTGTTTCTGTGTGTGGATTTTGATGGTGTAGGTTTAGTGGGACTATTTATTTATTTTACATTTGTTAACCAGGGGTGTCTGAGCTGAAAAGGCCCTTTTTCAGCACAGGCCTGGGGAGAAAAGCTCCACAAAGAAAAATTACAGATACTAGTTAGACATGATCAGTATACACACAAATTGCAAAACACATGTTTTTACAGTGGTATGCGGCACATCAACAACTACAGTGGAGAGAACAAACAAAAAAATATGAATTTAAAAATAAAGGTAATTAATAGATTTGTGGTGTACAGCTGAAATTTGGAACATAGGTAGAATACATACATAGTACACAGGTACAGTATATACATTGTAGATTAGCCAGTGTTTGTGAGTAAGACTGAAAACTATTCTCAAGTACTCTAGATTTAGTATGTATACCTTAATCCACTTTCACTAGCCTGGGGAGCAATCATGGCACTGCCAACTTTGCTTGAGATGTTGCCTGATGAGGTCTTTAAAGGAGGCTTTGGATTATGTGTTTTGAATGCTAGTGGGGACAGAGTTCCATTTTGTAGCCACTGAACTACTGTATAGTGCATCTCCAAAGCTATTGTAGCTGTTGGTGACTTCTAGTAGTAGTTTGCTTGATGATCTAAGAGGCCTTTTGGCTGAGTGATGTTGTACTAGGTCTTTGAGGGCAGGACACTTATTGGGGAGGTAATAGATAGAATGACAGAGGCAGAGCTGATTGTAAGTTAGGAGGTTGGGCAGTTCAAGCCATTGGAGCTGTCTCAAAGCAGTACAGTGATGAGTTCTATATGAGCAGTTTGCAGCAAAGTGGGCAATTCTGTTATAGCAGGCTTTCATTTTGCTTAGTTCAGTTTTGTTGAGATTAGTCAGAATGGGAGATGCATAGAGTACAGTGGATAGAAGTTGGGAGCGAGCAATGGCTGATCTTGTGTTGTTGGTAAGAAATGGTTTGATATGGTAGAGTGATCCCAGTTTGGCATGTACTTTTTTAATAGTTAAGCTGAGATGACTATCAGGTTTTAGGTTGAGTCTGTGGTTACTCCCAATAGCTTAGCCTGTGCCACTGGAGTGATTGGAGTAGCATTTGTGGAGTAGATAGTGAATTGGCATTTTTTGCATGGTTTTGCAGTTCTTGGTACTTAGTTAAACTTTGTGTTTCTTTGTTTTTTTGATAGTAAAACCAGGCAGTGTCTCTGGACTTGAGGAATTGTTTGGTTTCTTTACTGAGCCAGGGGTTTGTAGAGGTTCTAACCTTGATTTTGCGCAATGGAGCAACAGTGTCTAGGTGTTGTAGAAATGTTTTGTTGAAATATGCTGCAACCTGGTCAAGTGGGAGGGTTTTTAGAGGGGGGTCCAGTCACAGTTACAGAGTAAAGTGTTGAGGACCTCAGGAGAGAATGTTTTTGTGGTTCTAGTGGATGTATAGTTAGTAGTTTTGCATATGCTTATTCTACTACATATAAAGTATATTATGTTGTGGTCACTTAAGGTGTCTGGGAGACTGCCTGTGTGAGGGTACAATGTGGGGGTTGTTAGTTAGGACCCAGTCAAGGATGGATTCCCTTTTAGATTTTTTATCACATCTAGCTGGAATTTGGACTAGCTGCTGGTAGCCATGGAGATTTATTAGATTACTTGGTGGTTCTGATGTACAGGTGAAACAATCTAGGTTGAAGTCCCCCAGAATAAGGGTTTCTTGTGAGTATGTGGAATAACACCAGGATAAGAAGTCTTCAAGGCTAGCAGGTGTATTACCAGGTGGAATATAGATCACAATTGTGATGATGACTTTTTTAGGGTGAAGTTGAAATTGTGAGATAAGTATATTCCCAATTATTGGGGGAGGGGTAGGAGTTTGGTAATTGACGGACAGTAAAGTTGGACTTGTGCAGTAAGGCAGTTCCACCCCCTTTACGAAGTGGTCTGTCTTGTCTAATGATATTTTAGCCAGTAGGGA
Organism: Protopterus annectens; assembly: GCF_019279795.1. Classification (NCBI taxonomy): domain Eukaryota; kingdom Metazoa; phylum Chordata; order Ceratodontiformes; family Protopteridae; genus Protopterus; species Protopterus annectens. The sequence continues at coordinate 1,844,643,149 of NC_056726.1, forward strand.
GAACTTCTGAGTTAGCTATGTTTTTATTTAGCCAGGTTTCTGTTAAAGCAACTATGTCTGGGGAGTAATGTGCCATTGTGGCCTGGAGTTCAGGTATTTTATTTCTGATGCTTCTAATATTAATATTTAGCATTAAAAGATGGTTGGTTTTGCTGCTGTTGTTGATTTGCCCAGGGATGAAGAAAGTGGGGGTGTTATTTTCTGACATTTGTGTTGGACAGGATGGATTTGGGCCTGGGTTGGGGTGGATATCCCCACTTATGGTGAGCCTGCTGTTAAAATGGTGATACAGATGTTGGAGCTTGGTGAGGAGTGTGAGAAAGTATTATGTTTTTTTGGAGTAGGAATGAGAGCATATGTGTTTAGTTCTGAATTGGTCCGTTATGTAGTTCTTGAACAATTGTGGGCAGATATTATTATAATGTATGGTGTCTGTATATGATATTGCATAATGTAGTGTTGTGCTACTAAGTTTAGGGATATTGCTAGAGTGATAACTTGTGGTGTTGTAAAGAATTATGAGAAGACAGACTAGACTTAGTTGTGAGATCATCATGGTTATAAAGTTTAAGTTGGTTCTAGGTGGGGAGTCTGAATAGGAATTATAGGGCTGCACTATATGTTGATAGGGAAGTAGTGTGGGTGATGTAAAAAATGCCTAGTGAGAATAAGAGTGATTGGGAGTATTTTGTGTGGAGCAAGTTGGTGTCGTATAATGTGATATGACTTGAGGAGCTGTGATTGGTGGAGGTGATGTGAGGGTGAACTTTGGGTGTGGCTGTGATTACTATAAATGTAGAGGTAGTGGGGGCAGGAGGGAATAGGGGGCAAGGCAGGGGAGCGGAGAGAGCCCGAGCATTAGGGAGGGTGAATGGAGCGGGGCAAACCCCACCAAGACAAGAGAAAAAAGGAATTATTACTTTACAAATCTGAACACTTTAATCAAATTCCTGAGGTCTAATGGCTTACCAGCAAGCATAATGTAATTGCTGAAGAGCACTTGTGTCCTGGTGGGAGACTAGAAATTTAAAGATGGCTCCATGCTCAGCAGGACTCTAATATAGACTTAGTATTGGGGGAGGGAGATAGCACAAGGGGTGTAAACCAGGTGGAATGCAAAAAAAAACAGAGGCAATCAGTGGAAATCAGTGAAGGCCTCAGAGGGGGTAAGTAATAATTCAAACTACTTGTAAAGTGAAGGAGAGAAGAGACAGCAAAGTTTATTAAGGTTGGGAGTGTGTCTTCACATTGACTTGCTAATTAGTAACCAGTTTGTGCACATATTAGAGTAAGGAGATACATTAGCAATGAAGGGGAATGTATAGAGATGCAAATAAACAGGTGGGCCTCCAAGTGATACAAACTAAGGCAGAAAGCACTAAGAGGGCTGCTTGATGGTTAATTTAGTCACAGGGATCTGAATTAAATGTATACTGTCTATTGGACAGTTAGGATCACTGTACTAGCTGGGGGGGAGGGAGAACACAAGGCTACAATAGTCAGTTTTATTAGCACACTGAGAACTACTAAGAAATACTGCTAATGTAATAGCTTTACTCTCATAAAACATGCAAGTAGAATGCCTGGGTGGACTGACCCTGCTCTTGAGGCTCAAAATGTATATCCTTGTTTAGTTTGCAGTACTGATTACTACTTATACTGTATGGGTGGAGTGGTAGCCGCAGACTGCAGATTTGCTTGAGTGTGCTCCTGCCCGAGGCTCAAAATGTATATCCTTGTTTAGTTTACAGTACTGATTCCTTCTTATAGTGTATGGGTGGAGTGGTAGCCGCAGACTGCAGATTTGCTTGTGTGTGCTCAGCATGCAGAATGTAATTGCTGATGAGCACTTGTGTCCTGGTGGGAGACTAGAAATTTAAAGATATGTGATGTGTGGTGTGGTGCAAGTGTTTACTTTCTCCCCTTGACTGTCAAGTTCAGCCTTAGTTGGAGAGAGCTTTACCTCCAGCTTGGCTAGATAAGTGCATCTTTCTTAAGTTGTGGTGTTGGGTGGTAGGAGGAGAGGGTTGTCTGCGTACATGAGGCAATTGCTACATTGCCCCAAAATGTCCAGATTCATCAGATAGGAGAGAACACTGGGAGCTGACCCTTGGACATGCCTGAATAAAAAGCTACTTTCCTCTAGACAAGTGAGGAAAGTGAGTATAACAGCTGTTTTTCTCTAAGCAAGTGAGAAATGTAAGTACAAAAACTGTTTTCCTCTAGGTAAAGAGGAAGGTTGAGTGCTGTAGTAATTTGTAGCTTATTTAATGCTAACAGTAAGTTCTGAACAAGTGCTGAGCACAAATAAGCAAATCCAAGTGCTAAAACTAAGAATCTGTACCTGGATCTTTTGGTAGATAGGCTACCTAGTGCTTACCACTCCCACTGATAAGCTAGAAGGCTTCCCTCCAACACAGAAAGGCTTGGGGGGCTCAGAAGCTTACAGACAGTCCTGGACACAGAAAATCTGTATCTGGACTAGACTAGTTACAAGAAAAGTGGGAAACAAGCGCAAATGCAGGCTTTTAAACCAGAAAGTTGAAAGAGATGGAATAACTGCCCAAATGGCCAGTAAACTACAATTTTTGGGCCAGAAACCACTCTTGTGGTAGATAGGCTACCTAGTGCTTACCACTCCCACTGATAAGTTAGAAGGCTTCCCTCCAACACAGAAAGGCTTGGGGGCTCAGAAGCTTACAAACAGTCCTGGATACAACAGATCTGTATTTGGACTAGACTACTTACAGGAAAGATGGGCAACAAGCGCAAACACAGGCTTTTAAACCAGTAAGTTGAAAGAGATGTACAAACTGCCAAACGGCCAATAAACTACAATTTCTGGGCCAGAAACCACTCTTGTGGTAGATAGGCTACCTAGTGCTTACCACTCCCACTGATAAGCTAGAAGGCTTCCCTCCAACACAGAAAGGCTTTGGCGGCTCAGAAGCTTACAAACAGTCCTGGTTACAGCAAATCTGTATCTGACTAGACTAGTTACAGGAAAGGCAGGATAAATGTTTAGAATTTTTTTATTGAATAATTTGCCTACTAAGTTTCATATTTTGTGTTTGTTATTTTAGTGTTACGCTTTTATAAAAAATAAGTACCTTTTGTTCACTTTTGAACAAATTCAGTGCATTCCAAAGTTGTGCACGTCACTCTGAGAGCACCTAATTTGTTTGTTCTTGATATATGTGTGCTCTCTTACTGTGCTTTGTGAATGTTCCCTGTTTTGTAGCAGTCATACAGAAATGATCGGCCAAGAGTTTTCCATTTTTTGTCAAGCATTATTCCAGGGCTAGTTTTCCAGTCCTTTACACATTATCACCATTCACTGTGTTAATAGATGTTGCCTGGTGTCTGTTCTCCCTTACACCCAGTCGCTCCAGGGGGATGACAGCTTTGAATCTTAAGCAATCCATTCATTTCTGCCTAGGAGCCCCAATCAGTCCTACTTTCCACAAGGAGAGTCAGGTGTTTGGGAGATGGCCAGCTTACTGGTCTTGGAGGCATGCCTACTGTTTCGCCCCAAGCGAGCAACCCCCTCCCTGACAGCTCTTCTGAACTCTGTTGTTGCTGTCTCCTGAGAAGAAGCATGCTGGCTTCCCCCCACTTGTCAGTATGGATGCACTCAGACAACTTGGGCTCAGTAGACTTGAAAGCCGTCAAGGCAGTCTGGCAGTGTCTGCTCTGTCCTATTAGTCCAGATCCTATAGGCAACCAAACCATTAACTGAACTCTGGTATTCTGCAGTATAGTCAGGGCTTTATCATTCTACTCCACATAACTGGATAATACTGAGAGAAAAGTTTGTTGAGCAGTTACCCACTTAATTTAGTACATTGGTCAGTTCCAACTACACCAATTATATTGCAGACTCTTTAGAACAGAAAACTATACCTTCCATTCAGCTTTGAACTTACCATAGTAGTAGACATATTTAACTATAATATCACGAATAAAGCATTATTTTGATTGTTATATTATCTGTTATCTCATATAACAGCGTAAGAAATCTACAACTAATGTCCATCTTAGTACATTAAATTACAGTTTGCTGATCGTGTTCCTCCCTAGCTTGACCAACACCTTTTGAGAGGTTTGCAGAGTATGCCAACTTTCATAGCTGGCAGGGAGTTCTTTGTCATACTACATCAGACCTCTGCATGCAAAACAGTTCAGAATGCCAGCCTGTAATTTTGTCCTTAGAGAGGGAGCACTCAGATATGCCTTAACTATGTATGAAGCAGGGTGAGAGCCTGTGCGTAGGCCTGCAGACTGAATGAACCTTATCCACTTCCTTTGAGAGAGACCAGAAAATCTGTTGCGTGTCTTCTTTTATCTGCTATCCCACATCTGTAGCTAGGGTTTGGCTCTTCTGAATTCATTTGCATCCACAGTTAGAATATATAAAAAGCCTTAGACCAGAACTCCATTCTCAGTGCATTAACCTACCTTCTGCTATATAAATAGTTGCATGGTCCAGTACTGGCAAGCGCTCTCACTCATACTTGCAGCCAAGTTTCATTTGGGAGGAATGATTCAACTTGGCTCCTAAATTTAATAAAATGAGCAAACCATTTGTATAACAGATAAATAAGTCTTTCTAACCACTGAGCAATGTTATTTAAAAGGTTAACATATTGCATATGTAGACAGTAATTCGGTTTATCTTTAAAATGTCACAACACACTTGTGCGACTGTTTACTTACCCGACTTGAAATGTCGGAAATGGCAATGTCAAATGCTCAGAATTGCGAGTCTGGTACTTAAAAAGAAATTCAACACTCTGAATGTCGACTTTGAATGAAACTACCTCATTTCCGGGTTTGTGCTATTAACATTTTGCAGGGGGACAAGCCCCCCTGCAGCCCCCACACCCGTACTACTTATATACTAACTCCGCAATCGCACTACATTGAGGGAAAGGGTGCATTGCCTGATCTCCACTCAAAATGCCAAATTCATAACATCGAATACACACTAGCACTCGCTGTTGTGAGTTCGGCATTTTTTTCTTTCGCTAATACGTGTTTTTGAAAAGATACTTTTGCACATATGTGCGTCACACAAGTCAGCCACAACATTTTAAAGGTAAACCCAGTAATTCACACAGTAGACACAGCAGCAGTATAAACCCAGATATATACAGAGATTTAAGTAACAGTGTTACCTCAACCCTTACTTTAACCAACTCTCATCCAAACCTAAATCAGCCTAACACAGCAGCCTTCTCCTTCCTAACCAGTTACTGCCCCATAGCTATTCTCTCGCCACTCTCCAAAATACTAGAGAGATGCATTCATTCTCAAGTCTCAGATCACCTCCTTGCTAACAACCTCCTCTCCAACACACAACACGGTTTCCGACCTAACCATAGCACCACCACCGCCTTACTCTTTCTCTAACACTATCCTACAAAATAAAAATGCAGGTTATTTCTGCTCAGCTACCTTCCTAGACCTCTCTAAAGCTTTCAGTGTGGTCCCACACAAACAACTCATCTCTCTGCTCAATAACCTATCCTTCTCTCAACCAGTCATCAACTGGTTTCAGAGTTACCTATCTGACTGCCAACAAGCAGTTATTTGGCAGGACAATCTATCCCCTCAACTACCAGTCTCCATAGGAGTTCCCCAAGGGTCCATCCTGGGACCCCTACTCTTCTTTATTTTCACCAATAATGTAGCCTCAGCCATAACACATGGCACACTCATACAATACGCAGATGACTCAACCATCATCTGCACAGCCCACTCCCTACCAGAACTGCAAAAAGTCACACAGGAAGCATTTTCTTCTATTGAAACTTGGTTATCCGATGCCCAACTAATACTCAACCCAAACAAAAAAAATGTACTAATCTTCCAACCCACCAAACTTACCCTAGACAGCTCTCACTTTAACATCACAGCAAAAGACAACACCACCACCATCCATCCTACAGAACACACCAAATTACTAGGAGTAGAAATAGACAATAAACTGAACTTTGACATTCACATTTCCATGACCATTAAAAAAGTGCACAAAAAACTAGGAGCATTACATAGAAATCAGCAACTACTTAGCAAAGCAGCTAAAATTTCGGTAGCAAATTCTCATCTTATCTCTACCCTACTCTATGCCTCTCCAATATTTACTAACCTTAGACAATGTGATCTAAATAAGCTCGAAACCTGCTACAACAAAATCGCCAAGTTTGCCACAGGAGCTTCCTACCGTACTCACCACTCTCTCTCACTAGCAGAACTGGGCTGGCTAGAGCTCCCCCACCTCCTTCAATGGTACCAACTCACACTCGCCCACAAACTAATAAACCAATCACTAAAAGTCCCATCCCTCCATAATCTACTCCAACCCTACATAACCACGAGACCACTAAGATCCAGCCACAAAAACCTCCTACAGGTCACAAGAGCCATTAACTCTGCTGGAGAAGCATTATTCTCCTGCACTATAGCCAAACTCTGGAACTCCCTCCCATCCTCAATTACCTCTGTAACTTCTTGCACCCACTTTAAATCCTTACTAAAATCACACTTCAAAATGTGCCAGATATGCCCTTGCAACCCCCCTCTAATACCATCCACTTCCCCTCTAATACCATCCACTCCCCCCACCCACTACCTCTCTCAGCCACCTATCAACAACCTACTGTTAGCAAGCTTGGCTACTCATGTTCCCAGCTACCTACCATATAATACTAATGTCTTGTAGCAACAACTGCTAATGGCTGTTATGTAACTCAAAAACTGTTTGTATCAATTGTTCACTGATGAATCTCAACTACATTTTAACTATGTTTAGTATATGTCACCATATTTTAAAATTGCACTATGCTCTACAGCTGTTTTACATCTGTTTTCTTCTTGTCTTGTGTCCTTAACTGGACTAATGTCTATATTTAAATGCTATGTTTTTTTAACTGTATAATGCAAATAATAATGTGGAGCTTTTCTCCCCGGGCCTCCACTGAAAACGGACCTGTGTCCAGTCGGACTCTCCCGGTCAGCAAATGTAAATAAATAATATTTTAAAGCAGTCTGCACTAACAGTATTCAACAACATCTAGTAAAGGTATGAAAAATGAATAACCCCCAACCCATAGTTCATGCATCCTATTTTTCTACGTATGGCAGTATTAGAATTCTTCAAACCACTCTAACATGTATTTAGTCTTGTCACTATCAAAAGGAGATCTTACCAACAGTTTAAAACACCACTGTTATTCTCCCCTCAAATCTACAAACTTGACATCTGTCCAGGTCTGTTGGAATGTTACCAGACTGTGTACTATTATAAAGTTTTTTGAGAAAATAATCCGTTCTCAGATGATAGAACATATTGCTCAGTATGGGATGGTACCTGATTCTCAACATAATAAATATCTCAAGATTCACTGTATATTGATCCACTTTAGAAACTAATGTATATGTAGTGCATTACACTCTTCTTGATTGTACATTGTACTGTGCTTGTTTACTAGAATGTGTCTATATATATATATATATATATATATATATATATATATATATATATATATACACACACACACACACACACACACACACACACACACACACACACACACACACACACACAGTTTTTTCAATGTAACTAGTCTGAACTATTTTGTTATTGCTTACACTTATGTATTTTTTTTGTTTGTGAAATGTTTTATATTTCACCTTGGCTGAGCCTAAAATTGGCCAATATTGATCAGTGCACTACCATGGTAAACAGATATAAATAAAATAAATAAATAAAACATGGATTTAAGATATGGTGCTACAGCCTTAGTACAACATACTCTGCAGTTGATACTGTCTGTACATATGTGGAAAGGGGGAAAGAATACTGCAAGACTACCTAGTGATGTGAAGAGCATTTGAATCTGTAAACTTTTCACCTACTTAACCAAAATTGTCATATCCTTGGTTTAAAGATAGTTTCTTAAAATGAAAAAAAAACAAAAAAACAAATTGCCTGGGTAATTAAACATTTTATTGTCCTTTGGGAGAGTCAACATTACTCTGTAGGAATTTTTAGTGTCAGTGTCCCTCAGGGATCGTTGCTCCGATCAGTTCTGTTCTGTTTTTTGTTAGTAACATTATTGCTAACTGTTCCTGCTCTTTTACCATGTAGTATATAGACAGCATTCTACTGCTGAAATTTGCAACTATTCTACATAACCTAAAGATTTAGCTCCAGAGTGATTTTAATATTGTCTGTGCTTGGATCAACTCTACTGAGCTTTCAGTAAACCCTAACAAAGCTGTCTTTGTGATCTTTGGCACCAACACGAAGTTAAAACCTACCATACTTCTCAACATCTTAGCCCAAGAAATCTGGACAAAGCTAAAAGTAATGACGGGAGCAATGTCTGAAATTCAAATACGTGTTATTATTAATGACTTCAGTCCTTTATGATTTGGCAGAAAAACAGAAGTTGTATGTGGTGCAGACCAAAAGGCTGAGGCAAAAATCTTGGACATTCTGCGAAAATCGGGACAGCTGAGAGGTATGAAACCTGCTAGTAATGTTAAGCCCGTGATTTAGTCAGAAACTTAAGTTCCAAAATACAAATACTTGGGGCTTTGATTAGACTCCGCTCTCTATTTCAAGGACCTCACCCAAAAGGAAGAGACAAGGTTTAAACACAACTAAAACTATGCAATACAGTTTCCAGCTGTCTAATTCTTGAATCTGTGGCATCTGCAGCAAGAAGCATGTTAAGAACTAAACTAGAATGCGTTAGCAATCGTATCCCTTAACTTGTGCCAAAACACACAGCTGATACAAACTACAGTCAACACAGTTTCCAGTTTTCTGCACTGGTTTCCACTGCTGAGAGTCACTGCCTAGCTTTACAGATATCCAAGTGGCTTCCAGTAACTGCATGTGACACTTTTTTCTTAACTTATATATACCCTTCAGCCTCTTCCATAGCCACTTTTGCCCCACCTAAGGCAGAGGTTAGTTATAAAAACTTCCCCTTCAGTTTGTGAAGGAGAAAAAGTCCCATATCTTACAAAGACCACAGTTTGTTCTGCCTGTGACAAAAGGAGGTACTGCCATCACAGCTAGCTGGAATAGTGTAAATAATTATATGTCATTTGTATTATCAAACTAATACAAGATGCCGGTGTTATAAATGTATTAGAACTGTATGTCATATAAGATGCTTGTGTTACAAATGTATTAGAGCAGATGTTTGTGTTGAAAACTTGAAAAAAGTTGAAAAAACTGAGGGTGATGCTACTCAATGCTCGAAGTCTAAATCTCAAAATGCACTCACTCAAGGCACTCCTTAAAATGGAGAACATCGATATCTGTGCAGTGACTGAGACCTGGTTCAAGGCTCCAGAGAGCACCCCTGCACTACCAGGCTATAACTCATACCACACTTTTCGGCCATGTAACATGGACCGGAACACCAAAGGCGGAGGTGTGTCCATATTCATTAAGGATATCCACACCTCCAGGCTAGTTGCTCAGCATAATGCAGCCGAGGTTATCCAAGTGCAACCAACTCTGGGCAAAACTGCAATCCAAATTGTAGCTTGCTACAGATCACCCACCATGCCCCAGGATTCCCACTCCTCTTTTCTTGATGTACTGGAAAATATTAGGGTTCAACCAAACACCCTAATAATGAGCGATTTCAACTACCCCACCATTAACTGGGAAAACTACTCATGTACAAATTCCTTTGCTCAACGCTTTCTGGAATTCATAAACTCCAATGCCCTGGATCAACTTATCCACACCCCTACCAGGGGCAAAAATATCCTAGATCTAATTATTACCAATATGAGTAACCGGTGTTCCACACCTGAAGTCAACGCCTCATTTGTCTGATCTGACCATAAGCTAATTACCCTAGATATCCACATCCTGCCTCCACCCCCCATTAAGGAAACCATGGTAAAAAATTTCTCCAAGGCCAGCTTCATGCTTCGTAAGACAGAAGTGGTGAACTTCATGACACCCATGCAGATGGACAATGCAGTTACGACTACTGAATCCTACACAATTGCACTTTATAAGCACTTACATGAGTGCATGGATCATGCTATCCCAAACAGAACCAAGATGCTATCCTCCAAAAAAAAGGAAGCCAATCTGGTGGTCCCCTGCCATAAACAAACTGTACAACAGAAGGAAGAAACTCTTGCAAAAGAGAGTAAAATCCCACGAGTGGAGGAGCTCCCTGGTCAGCCTCATTAAGAAGCTGCGATCCCTGATAAAATCCTCCAAAGCTAGTTACGAAAACAAAATCACTGCTGATTCTAAAGACAACCACAAAGCATTCTATAGCTATGTCAAGAATCTCAATGGCAACACTCAGATCTGCTCTGAGTTACAGCACAATGGCACTAAATATACAGACCCAACTGATATTGCCAACATCCTGGCAGATAGTTTCAGTGCTAACTTTACCCCCCCCTCACCCCCTAAAGAGCCCATCTCTATACCGGAAGAATGCAAAGTTCCTGTAATAACGGCTGCACAGGTAAAAACCACACTCTTCAAAGCCGAGAACACAGCATCTATGCGGCCAGACAACATCCCAGGCTGCGTTCTACACAAACTGCAGAATAAACTGGCACCCCACCTAAGTACCATGTTCAGTCATAGCCTCACCTTAGGCTTTGTGCCTGCTGAATGGCACACAGCAACGGTTATCCCACTCCACAAGGGCGGAGCCACCACGGACCCCGGGAACTAACTCCACATTAGCCTGACAAGCCTGGTCTGCAAGGCCATGGGAATGTATCATCATGGAACTTATAAACAAAGACATTGGTAATCTCCAAACTCTGGATCCCACCCAGTTTGGGTTTGTAAAAGGCAGATCATGTTTCCTAAACCTGATAGACTTCTTTGAAGCAGTCACCAAAGCCGTAGACAAGGGTAAGGTGGTTCACACAGCCTATCTAGATCTTGCCAAGGCTTTTGACACCATCCCCCACTCTGGAATTATAGATAAACTCACTAAACTAGGTATAAATCCATATGTCACAAGATGGGTTGCCAACTGGCTCACTGACAGAACCCACACTGTGAAAGTAGCAGACTCCAAATCCGACTTCAGCCCAGTGACAAGTGGAGTACTACAGGGTTCAGTCCTGGGTCCTCTCCTGTTTGGTATCTACTTCTCTGAAGTACAGGCTAACACAGAAGTTCTTTGGCTAATGAAGTTCGCAGATGACTGCAAACTAGGAGCCATAATCGAAACTCCTAACGATGTAGACATCCTACAAAAAGGCCTCACTGAGACAGATGCCTGGTGTCAAAGCCATGACCTCAAACTCAATGTCAAAAAGTGCATTGTCATCCCCTTTGGTAAAAACTCTGTACTCATGAACTACAACATAGGCGGTAGTATACTTAACACCGAAAGTGTGATAAGAGACCTGGGGACACAGCTGCACAGTAGTCTCTCCTTTGATAATCACATCGCCACAGTAGTCAGGAAATCCTTCTACGTGGCACACCTCATCACAAAAGGTTTCTCATCCAGAAAAAAAGAGGTCATTGTTCCCCTCTACTCATCACTCATTAGACCCATTATAGAGTACAACGCCCCTTTTGGTATGTACCTCACAAGACATCTACAACAACTGGAAAGGCCACAGAAATACCTCACAAAGAGGATTAGCGGCCTTAAACAGATGCCCTACGCAGACAGTCTCAAAAAACTCCAGCTTTACTCTGTCGCATATCGCCTACTCAGAGGTGATCTCTGCCTAACATACAAAGCTATGTCAAACCCAGAGCTGTTGGACATGCTCCACTTAAAGAAATCCCAATCCCTCTGAGCTACATGCTCTAGGGACCTAAACCTTGTCACCACAATAAACAGAACATGCCGGAGGGATAGATTCCTGTCCCAGAGACTTCCCATATTCTGGAATAAACTACCTTTCTATATCAAACAAAGCTCCTCATAATCTTGATGATTGGATGGGAGGTAGGAAATTCACCCCAGGGATCACCTCTGTGGCTCTGCTCGATGATGGCACAGGAAAATAATTTTCTTGGGTGGCAAAAGCCAGTGTACCTTTTTGGCTGGGCTTGTGTAGGCCCCAGGGCCGATAGCCTAGTACCTACCTATGAACCTATGAAAAGGTATTTCTATAGTGCTTGTGTCTAAAATGTATCCACAGTGTGCCCTACTGGAACAGAATAGAAATGTACATCCACTACTGTAACTCTTTAAATGTATATGTTAACAGAGGAACCTGTAGGGTTAACCTCAGTCTAGCAAATTTTAGAAAAAATATTTGAAATTAAGTCGCTTTATAGGCTAGGCCATAAAGAGGCTATCTGACAGGTTTCAGTGCAGCTAGAGACACAATACTAGGAAGCTTTCTGTATTGTCTTTGGGGTAAACTAATTGTTACTTTGGAAGCATGAAGGAATGCAGTTTTATGACTTCTAGCACCTGCCAAAGATCTGAGCAAAAGCCCGTGTCTAGGTATTTTTTACAAGTAGATGGTAAATACTGCCAGCTTCTAGCAGTGGAGGTTTCGCCTGGGAACTAGAAGTCAGATGACAAGAAGTGATGTCATTCTGCAAGCTATCCCAGCAGTAATATGTTAGATATTATTTTGAGAAGTCTGTTAGTGAGAGAGAGAGCATTCTGCATTCTGTCTTGGACCTGACCACAACACGAAGAGCAATTCACCACATCTGTCTTGCTCTAAGTAAGTTATTAGGATATAGTAACTTTCTTAGATATAGTTAGGAATATAGCGAAGCTTAGTTTAGATAGTCTTTTTCTTTATTTATTTGAGATTGTATGTGATGCCCGTGCACTGTCCCAGCAATCAAGGAGCCTCAATCCTCACCACTAACACCAGTGAGGCGTGTCCGCATTGGGAAGGATAACAAAATACACACACAGTAAAGTACAATTTCCCTTAGGAGCACACAGAGATCATAGTCTGGGGATGGTTTCTCCCTTTCTCTCCAGATTCCCAATAAGACTCCCCACTGGCACAGCTATAGGGTCCATATCTCAGCCTAGTGGTCAAGCTAAAACTTCCAGCACCCTCTCTGTTCAACCAGTGCTTTGTGTCTCTGCCCAAGTAGCTGACACACACACACACACACACACACACACACACACACACACACACACACACACTTTGAGATGAGTTGTATACAACCACACAGGCACTCCTGGGGAAGGCTGGCACAGGTTCTCCAGCTATGCCCCTTCCTGCCAGTCTGTAAGGTAATACCAGCTCCCACCAACCACTAATATCAGCTACTAAAAAGGCCCTTACCAAAGAGCGCCCAGTTATTACTGTGCAATGTTATTATCCAAATAGTAAGTGTGACATAGGGCTAAAGCTGTTGAAGTGGCTTGGACAGTATAACTGTATACGTTCAATGTACTCTAGAAATTAAATTACCTCTACATAAAACAGCCACAGTTGAAAGATTTAAAATATGTAATAATAAATAATAAAAACACAAGACTTCTTACTACACAGTGCTAGTCAAGAGTTCAGATATCACAGGAAAATGCTTAAAATAATACAGTAGAATAGTTCTGATATCACTACAGAAAGCTAGACTAAATTTACTATTTCCTATCTATATCTAAGAGCAATCACAGTTCTAAATAAACTTACATGTAGAGCAAAGCAGAGTACTGGTGAGTTGTTGTCAGCTTTAGACAAAATCCAAAATGCTCTCTCTCTCTCTCTCTCTCTCTCTCTCTCTTTGAGAAAGTCTTTTAAATTGATAATACATCCTGCTGACTCATTTTAGATTGCATCATTCTTAACAATTCTCTGGTTTCCCAGGCTAAGAGAAACTCTACATTTACATTTCTTAGTAAGCTTGCACCTGGTCAGGAAACCACAGGAATTAAAGACCTTATATATGTAACATCTAACAATTAACTCTGGTCGCAAAACAATAGAAAGAATCTGTTGGTTCAGACACCACAGCTCCAAGCCCTGAGAATGAACAGTCATAAAATGCTGGACTTATCAGCTTTCTTACAGCAGAGGGCACTGTTGTTAAATTTTTGCAGTCCAGTACAGTCTTCTCTAATTTAAGAGAACAAGTCTATGGCTTTTATTAATATTTACAGAGGCATAGAATTATCTACAAAATTCTATCTAGCTAGGCTGGCAGCTTCCACATATCTTCACACTGTCCTTCAGTGTTTTAAATATTTCCTGTAATTTTGAACTGTGATGTCACTGTGAATATATATTTAGTAGTGCCTTGTTCTTTTATTTATTATTAAATATATTTAAACTTTTCATTGTGGCTGATCTTTGTAGTAATAGTTAAGTTTTGCGAGTACTTGCATATTTATTTGGTGACACTGTCGGCCACTCCTAATAGCCTTGCTCTTGATCAAACTACCATTTGTATTAATATTAATTTCACACAACAAAACTGGACACCTTTTGTTAAGGACTTCAAAATAGATGTTGAGGAGTGACTGTTGGCAGTGGTAACTACCTTATAGTCTGGGCAGAAGGGGACATAGCTAGTAAACCTGTGCCAGCCTTTCCCAGGTGTGTGTGTGTGTGTGTGTGTGTGTGTGTGTGTGTGTGTGTGTGTAAATTAAACCTCAAAGTGTGTATGTGTCAGCTACTTGGGCAGAGACACGTAACACTGGTTAGAGAGAGGGTGCTGGAGGTCTTGGTTTGGTCATTCAGCTGAGATCTCAGCTGTATAACTATGCCAATGGTAGTCTTATTGAGGATCTGGAGAAAAAGTGATGAACCAGCCCCGAACTGATTGTGGTCTCTGTATGCTTTTAAGGGAAATTGCACTTGATGCAGAGAACTGCATCTGGAAATACTGTTTGTGCACCTGTTATCCTCCCAGTGAACATCACCCCACAGGTGCCAGTGGTGATATTTGAGGCTCCTTAATTACTGGTCCAGTGGAGGGTCATCACACTACCATTTTTGGAAAAAAAGTTTAAAGAAGATTATCCCAGCTAACTGGAATCACCTTCCTGATAAAATTTGGAATGAGAAGAGCTATTGTGTACTTGAATCTAGACCTTCCAAATGCTTCCATGATCCATACTCCTATAAACACTTCGGAGATAATGTATAAGCATCGTTGTTATTCTTAACTCATCTAAAAATATCAACTCAAAGGAACAGCGACATTCTTTAAAAAAGTAAGTTTAATATGAAACATACAAGGTTTTGCACCTATGTGCATTCTCAAGTACATAAAGTAATACAAACACTGTAAAGCTTTTTGAAAGATATTTCTCATCACATGACATCTGTCATATGACACAAAAAAGCATTAGTCTTTAAAACCCATATATCACCCTGTGTGCCCATCATAGCAAATATAAAGTATAAAACATGATTTACCCTCAGTTGGTTGGCTAGCATGAATGTTGACATCCTGAAGGTAAACCACTCTGCAAGATAGTTTCATAGGTGTGTACTAGGCTAATGATCACTAGGGCCTTTTTGAGTCTAGCCTTGCATCCCAAATCTCTGACAAGTTCTGTTACCCTTGGTAAATATAATCAGGGGTTTGGAAGATGAACCATTTACAGGCTGCCTTCGTCCATTTGAGACATAAGATCATAGGAAGTTACTAGGCTAATGGCCTTAGGGCCCTTACAAGCCTAGCCACGTTCTACCTTTATTTCCACAATCAGCACCTATTGCCCCTGTCCAAGAGGGACACAAGTGGAATCCCTGGGGTGAATTTACGGTTACTCATCCAGTCGTCCAGACTGTGTTTGAAGATGGCCAATGAGGTGCTCTGTTTGACATGAACTGGGAGTCTGTTCCAAAGGTATGATAATCTCTGGGAGACTAATCTGTCCCTCCGACAGGTTATATTAATGTCACATACCAGGTTAAGTACTTTAGAGCGAGTAACCCGTGTGCCATTTGACTTGCAGATATGCAGCATTTCCCATAAAGCAGGGTCAGAGATTGCCTTATATGCAAGGCAGAGATCACCTCTGAATAGTCTGTGTGAAACAGAATAAAGTGACAGTGGTTTCAGATGATCCACATAGGGCAGATGAAGATCTTGAATTTTCTTTGTGAGGAACCTTTGTGGTCTCTCCAGTTGCTGCAGGTGCTTGGAAGGGTACATACCAAAAGGGGCATTTGTACTGAATTATTGGCCTGATGAGGGAACAGTACAGGAAGATTATAACTTGTCTTTTTTCTGGAGGTAATGCCCTTAGTTATGAGATGAGTAATACAGAATGCCCTTCTTACCACTGTGGTGACATGCTGGTCAAAGTTAAGGTTGCTGTCAACCTGTGTGCCCAGGTCTGTTACCACTGAGTGCATACTTAAGGTGTTGCTGTTGATGTTGTAGTTAGCAGGAACATCACCGTTACTGAAAAGAATGATACCTTGTTTTTTTTACATTGACTTAAAGCCAATGACTTTGGCACCGATCATTTGTTTGTGTAAGACCCTCTTGAAGGATGTTGACATCATTTAGAGAGTCTTTGACCATTCCAGGTTTGCAGTCATCAGCAAACTTTGTCAGCCACAGAGCTTTAGTTTTTGCTTGTACTTTGGAGAAATAGATTCCAAACAGTAGAGGTCCCAGAACTGATCCCTGTGGAGCACCATGGTTACAGGTCTGCTGCTGGAGGTGGAGTCCCCCATTTTGACTGTGTGTGTTCTATCAGTGAGCCAGTTAGTGACCCATCTAATTATATAGGGGTTGATAACTAGCTGGGTGAGTTTGACAATGGTGCCTGAGTGGGGGATAGTATCAAATGCCTTTGCTAAGTCTAGGAAGGCTGTATGCACTGATTTCCCATCATCCAGGGTCTTGGTGACTGTCTTGAAGAAGTTCACCAGGGTTTAACTGGCATGATCTCCCAAATTCAAACTAAGTAGGGTCAAGTGTTTGGAGATTACCTATGTCTTTGTTGATAAGTTCCATGATGATTCACTCTGTGGCCTTGCAGATAAGGCTAGTCAGGCTAATAGGTTTATAGTTCCTGGGGTCAGTGGAAGCACCACTTTTGTGCAAGGGAATAATAGTGGCCATTTTCCATTCAGCTGGGATGAAGTCGGTGCTTAGATTATGATTGAAAAGAGTACCCAGTGGTGTTGCTAATTCTTGTTGGAGCCCATGTAGGACTCAACCTGGGATGGTGTCAAGTCCCATAGATGCTGTGCTTTTGGCCTTAGAGAGGGCATTTACAACCTGCTGTTGCAACCTGCTGTTTAGAGATACATGTAGGGGACAAGTAGTAGCTATGTCATGGGGTACATGTGGTGGAGACAGGCTCAGTGTATGTGGCATCATTAGCTACCAGTTCAGCACAAATTTGGCTCTTTCCTTTTTGGTTACAGGTGTAAGTAAAGAACACCTTATGGCTGTTTGTCTTTAGTTGAGGAAGGTAATTTGGATTCATAGTTTGCTTTGGAAGACTTAAGAAGTCTTATTTGCTTGTTTAAGCCGAGGAGGGAGTGTTTACATTTTAAGGCTCGCTCTCTCTTACTCTTAAATAGCAATTTCTTCCTCTTGTTGTAAAGCCTTTTGTCCACCAGGCAGGTTTGCGTTTCCTTGTGGAGCTTGTTTTGGTCCTATCAAATACAGCCGAGTCAATGCAGTTATACAGGTGCTTGTATAAAACATTGGTGTAGAACTCGGCATAGGTGCCAGTTCCATCGGAGGGAGTGCAGTGAAGCTATTTATACCATCCCATAAGAGGCTGTAATCTGCTTTGAATAAGTTTTTTAGTTTAGTTGCTGATTGGGGGAGGGGGTCAGGTGTTCTAGTTACTTCAAATGAGACTGATTTGTGTTCAGATCTCACCATAGGTGCCAAACCAGGAATTAATTTCTTGTTCTCCATCCAGTTATCCAAGTTAAACTTGAACTGGGTCAGGGAGGAACTCTGATTCACATGGATGGGGGGAGCCTGTTTCAGAGAAGGGGTAGTCTCTGGGATACATACATGTCTGTCCAGCAGGTCCTGTTTATATCATAGGCACATTTTAAGTCTTTAGAATGGATAATTCTGGTGCTGTTTGTTTTGCTGATATGCAAAGGGGCTTGACAATGCCTTGTATGCCAGGCATAGCTCTATTCTCAACATCCTGTAGGAGACAGAATACAAAGATAGGGCTTTGAGGTGGTCTGTGTAGGACATGTTATTTGCACCCTGTGTTTTTTTAGTG
Organism: Protopterus annectens; assembly: GCF_019279795.1. NCBI lineage: Eukaryota > Metazoa > Chordata > Ceratodontiformes > Protopteridae > Protopterus > Protopterus annectens. Next base: position 1,844,661,337 of record NC_056726.1, read on the forward strand.
AGAAACCTCTGTGGATGTTCCAGTTGTTGGATGTGCTTGTTAGGTACATACCAAAGGGCCATTGTATTCAATGATAGATCTAATGAATGCTGAATGTAATGTAACAGTGATCTCCTTTGATGTATATGCCATACCTTTGTTTATAAGTTGCATAACATGGAATGATTTCCCCACTACTGTAGACACGTGATGGTCAAAGGCTAGATTACTGTCTCCCCCCAAGTCCCTGACTGTTATGTCGACTCTTATGGGTATGCTCTCAGTATGACAGTTACCAGGGATGGATGTCTTCCCAAAGGATACTGTCATGCATTTCTTGGTGTTTAGCTGTAGTCCTAGTTATTTGTCTATATCAGCCCTTTTGGAGAACATTAGTGTTGATAGGGGATTTTATAACTGCTCCTAATCTGCAATCATCTGCAAATTTAGTCAGCCAGAAGCTTTTGACATTGGCCTTGACTATAGAGAAGTAAATGCCAAAAAGAAGCAGGCCCAGGAGCGCCCCTGAGGGACTCTGTGACTGGCCTCTTTGTAGAGGTGAACTCCCCAATTCAAACTTCTTGGGTTCTGGTTGTGATCTTGCTGTCTATCCACTTTCCAGCATTTTATTGTTTGTGTTGATATATACTCCATCAGTGTTTTGTTTATTTTAACCAAGTCTGTGTGTAGTCGCTTTATACTTTCCTCTTAAGTTACTGGAAGTCATGTCTGGAACTTGCACTGCTTCTTTCTGAACAACTGCAGTACTTTTCCAATCTGTGTTTTTTTCCTCAAATTTTGTAGCTGATTTTCCCCCAGGTTCTTTATATTTCTTTTTTCCTGGCATCTAGGCAGTGCACTTACTAGTCAGTTACTGACATTTACCCAGAAATCTAGACCCACTGGCTTTTTCTGCTAAGTTTTTGTTTTCAGACTGGGAGAGCCAGAATTAAGCTGTTACTCAGTGCACAGCCATCTTGGAAGTCCCATTTGTTCCCAATATCGTGGTTCCTTTGCCATATTTCCCCAGTAAATTCCAGCCCCTCTTGTCTATTCTTTGTAGCACTAATTGCAGTCATTCCTATTGGCAGAATCTCCTTTCTCCATTCCAGTGTTGGCTTAGTTCTTGATATACTTTCTGCTACTTTACAAATATAGTATTTGTATGCTTGTTACTATCCTTAAACATCTGCACCCAAAATCCCATTATTTCCTTATTTTTTGAATTACCCCCCCCCCCCGCTTCATCATCATCCCTTTCCACTTTGAACTGTACCTTTCTGATTATGTTATGTATAAAAGCCTTATCTATGTAGCTCTAAAATATCCCTTCAAATCGGGTAATCCTAAACCTCCTTGTTCTATTGGGAGGATCAACTTATCCCACTTGACCCTTACCCTCTTCCCCTGCCAAATAAAATCCTTCAACTCTTTATTAATTAATATTTACAACTTCTCATCTGGTTGATAAAAATATGCCTCACCTGTGTGGAAAACTAAATGGACTCACCTTCGATAACCACATCGCAACAACAGTCAGGAAATACTTCTATATGGCACACCTCATCACTAAGGGCTTTTCATCCAGAAAAAAGGAGGTCATTGTCCCACTGTACTCATCCCTCATTAGATGCATTATAGAATACAACCCCCCCGTTTGGTATGTGCCTCTCAAGACATCTGCAACAACTGGAATGGCCGCAGAAATACATCACTAAAAGAATCACAGGCCTAAAGCAGATGCACCATGCTGACTGTCTAAAAAAACACCAGCTATACTCTGTCGCATATCGTCTACTCAGAAGCGATCTGTGCTTAACGTACAAGGCCATGTCAAACCCAGAGCTGTTGGACGTGCTACACTTAAAGAAATCCCAATCCCTCAGAGACCCATGCTCCAGGGATCTAAACCTTGTCATCACAATGAGCAAAACATGCTGGAGGGATAGGTTCCTGACCCAGAGACTCCCCAGACTCTGGAATAGACTGCCCATACATGTAAAGCAGAGCACCTCTTTGGCCCAATTCAAAAGGAACCTTGATGATTGAAGGGAGATAGAAATTCACCCCTGGTATCACATCAGTCACCCTGCTAGACAGGGGACCAGGGAAGTAAATACTGTGGGAAGAAATAGCCAGAGAATTGTTATGGCTAGGATTGTATAGACCCTAGGGCCGATAGCCTAGTACCAACCTATGAACCTATGAAAATGTTTTTACTGCTTATATCTTGCTCTCCATATGCATAGGCAAGCGCTTCCATTTACTCAGTTTTGTATTATTTTTTGTTTCGTTTCTTCCTACCCATTCTTACCTGCTATAACAAAATCCTTTTTAAGTCATACTCCTAAGTACTTAATTTCATCATGTCACCATGAATATGAGTATTGATAAACTAATTCATGTGTGGGTACGTAGTTTATAGCTATAGCCTTTGCTGTATCTTCATTAATTTTATATCCAAAAAAAACTGGAACTGTCTCAGAATGTTCGATACCGGGATGTCATTTTCTGGTTCCATCAGGTACAAAATAATGTCATCTGCAATTAAACCCAACTTTGCTTGAACACCATACCAATTATATCCTTGAATTTCTGAATCCCTTATTTTGTTTGACAGTGGTTCTAAATATAATGTAAATAACAGAGAGGAAAGAGGACAACACTGGCTGGTTCGTTTGCTCAGACACACTTTATCAGAGTGGAACCCTCCCACTGTGATTTTTGCCTCCATTCCCTCATATATCCTTCTAATTAACCTTATTATAGTATCAGGAAATGCAAATGCTTCCATTGCCTTACTCATAACATCCCTCTTTACTCTGCTGAATGCTTTGACTACATCAAGACCCACCAGTAAGAGTGGTATTTTCTTACATTCTGCTTCCCTCTGAATCATCGTTTTGTTAATGTCAAATGTTTGCCTCTCCTCCACAAAATCACATTGGTCCATATCTGTCAATTTTGGCATCACCTTTGCCATTCTTTTAGCCGTTATGGACATAAACACTTCATAATCATAGCTTAAAATTGAAATGGACCTATATGAAGCTGGATCATTACCATCTTTAGATATTACAGCTACCACAGCTTTTTTTCCAGGATGGGGGTGCCCCCACCCTTTTAAAGCACTGTTGAACAAAACCTTCCAGATCTTTATTACTTCTTCCCGCCTAGCTTCCAAACAACACTAGAGTACCATCTATTCCTAGTGACTTTCCTGCAGATTGATTTTACAGGTTGAGCCTCAGCTACTAACCTTGGTGTATTTAAGTCTTTCATAAATATTTCCATTCGTGCTTTTTCTTGATTTCCTAACTTCTCTGCATTGTACAAATTTTCATAAAATTTCTGAAATATCTTTACAGGATCTCTGATCATTTTTCTTATTATAAGCTCCCTAATTGTGGCAACAACTCTCTACTTTCTGTTGCCTATGCTGTTCTGCCAAAAGTATGGAGTTAATATCAAAATGCAGTGACTTAATCTTTCTAAGCTCCTGCATATTATCCAAGTACTCCCTTATCTTCTGTTTAACGTTCTACATTTGCACCTTTTCTTGTTCTGTGAGATTGCCATTATTTTGTAATATTTTAACCTTTGTCAGCCCTTCTAAATAATTCCTATTGCATCTTAACCAGATCTCTTTTTTGTATTACTACCCTATTTGTAAACTCTGCTTTCATTTTATCCTACTCACTAGCTGTAACTTCTGCAGTACTTTCTATCTTCCCTAATAACTCCTGGATAACTCACTACCCATTCCTTAAATTATCCTCTTTTTTACAGGTAGGAGGGAAAAGCATTATTGCCTCTACTTTATTGCCCTATATTTTTGTCATAGTAATTAATTATTGGCAAATGATCTGAAATAACTATTGGATGGTTGTCAAAGTTCTCGATTAAATGCACATGTTCCTGTGAAATATAATTTCTGTCTAGTCTAGCCCAGGTCTTGCACCTGGGAAAATATGTAAATTGTCTGAGTTCCTACTGCATCTTTCATACCAAATATTTTCTAACATTTCTTCAGAAGACTATCCTCCGTTTATTATAATTTCCTTTCTAGCCCTCCCCCTGCACATATCTTCATTGTTGCAAATCAAATTCCAGTCTCCACCTGTAATATTCTCTGTTGTAAGCTGATCATTTCACCCCCAAATTTTTTAAACTCCTTAATAGGAGATCTGATTTTGTCAATTTTCATTCATTCTTTAACAATTGGGGCAACTGGGTTTGCATCCGACTCGACCATTTTTATAGCTCATAGCCACTAGAACTCTTAAGTTCCTGCCTTATCCATAATGCTCTATCCCCTAACATATCCCAGATATTGCTTGCCACTTTCGTGTACTGATTTGGTCACTGTGAGCTGTCAAGCATTAGTAGAAGTCTTTAATTGCCTTTCATTGCCTTGTTAACTCTTCTTTTTCTTCCGATCTGTTATATATTTTATATCCTCCCTGCCTACACTATTTGCCATTGTTTTTTTTTTTCCCCTTCCCTTTCTAATATCATTGTTGGTATTACTTTCAATCCTTTTTATTCCTGTTGTTAAAAAAAAAAAAAAAGCTTTTTTCTCTTCTTTCATTCATTTAGTTAAAATGGCAGAAAAGCCTTCTGGTTTTAAAAAGTGAAAAAAATGTGAGCACAAACTCCCTTTATCCAATGCACATGATTGGTGCGTATATTGTTTGAGCCCTGATCACCTCAAAGTGGATTGTGAAATCTACAAATCTTTCAGTCCTAGAGCCCACATTGATCATAAAAACAAAATGATACTGAAGCGTCTTCTTCCTTCCTATTCAAAGGCTCTATCTGGGACTTAACCCTCAAGATCCTACAAAACAAGCACAGAAAGATGCCACCAGATTCATTCTGAGTCTTCTACCCATTCCTCAGATCTAATGCTGGCTCAGAAGAAGTCTGATCCGAAGCCCAGATCTTCTGATTAGCCAGCATCAGATGACCGATCTACTTCTTCAGATTCAGTAGTGTTGGATCCAAAGCCCTAACCTCGAGTGAGGTGTGCATCCTCCTCGGATCCATTGCCCTCTAGAGTTCCTTCACCTTTTTTAGAGAGATGCCATCATTCCAGGTCCCTTTTTGTAGCCTCATCCTCTCATTCGTACAGAAGCTGATGCTGATAGAATAATGAGGAGGTTTCTGTCAGCACAGATTCAGTTGGGAGTTCTTCCAACTCCAACCCTTTCAGGTCAGGAAGCCCTTACCAGTACTACACCTCTTATCTTGTCTACTTCTCCAATCCAACCAGTAGTTTCAGAGCCCTTGGATCTGAGTTTCCAGGACCATCTATGTCAGATCCAAAGGTCATCATATCTTTGACTCTGATGCGTTCTTTCAGTGCATTGGCTCCTAGTGTGTTGGAACTGAAGCACCCCTGTTGGATCTGAGGCATTAGAGTCAACTCCAAAGTTGTCAAGAGACATCTCTGCTTCTCGGAGCCTCAGCATTGGACAGCTTAGCTCAGACCTATGCCTCTAGTGGACTGCCCTCAGTTTGGGGAGAGCCAGTGGTCTGGAAGCATGGCTTCTCAGCTCCATTGGCCTCCATCTCCTTGGGGCACTGTGCCTTCGAGGTAGTGGAGAGAGTGTTTTCTGCTTCTGCAGACCGGACTGTGTTCCTCTCTCCTTGCATCTTCCCTCTGGATCCTGTATGTCGTTGTACCTTGAGCCTCATCATTCTACTCACAGGGACAGCCAGCCCGAAGTCTCCAGGCTACCCAGCAGGGTATTTTCATTTCTTCTGATACTTCTCCAGAACATGCCAATGAAGAAGTCCCTGGGAAGAGAAAGTGCAGGAAGAGGCACTTAGAACTCTGTTCAAGATTTGGTCAGAAAAGATACTGAATTTGATGATGGGGACAGGTCCCTAAGGTCAACACCTGATGATGTCTCCTTTGGAGACATGCTAGAAATCCTCAAGCAAAGGGTGGTTGGTCTACAGATAGCCCTTCCCAAGAAGAATTGGTATTCCTGAAAGCCTTTGCATCTGGCCCATCTACCTCCTGGGAGACTCCCCCCACCGATAAGCTTCATTGATTTGATCTCTAATTGGGCGTGGATTGAACTGTTGAGCCAGTCCCCAAAAGACCAGACAGGATTTTGGCACCACCATAAGGAAGAGAGTTTTGGAACAAGGGAGTACTGGTAGATGCCACAATTATGGCAGAGGCTACAAATAAAGAAATCGTGGAAGGGAGTTCTTCTGTCCATCCCGCTAATAGGGAGTCAAGGGCATTGGAGAGATTTGGGAAATGTGTATGCTTCAGCAACCTTTGTATTCAAGTTGCCGAATTATTTGGCAGACTTTACTAGACTGCAGAGGATTTAATTAAAGAACTCTCCAAATCCATCGCTGGGACCAGTACTTCTGAGGCTCAGGCCTTCGTTTCCTCACAATTGGCTACCCTACAGTCAATCACTAATTTGTCTATTAGGCTCATTTCACACGCAGCTGAAGGTTCCTCAAGGGCTATGGTTCAGGCATTTCTATTAGGAGACATGTGTAGATGCACTTGTGTAATTTTGTGGTGCCCTTCAAGTCCTGTTTCATCAAAGCACCTTTTGACAGAAGCTCTTTGTTCAGCCATAAGGTAAAGGACATGCTCTACAGGTGTGATTAAGATGGTAAGACACTTCCTTCAGTGGGCGTATATTTTTGACCCCCCCCAAAGAACCTTTAAGAATCAACAAGGAGGTCGAAAAATGTAGTTCAGAGAATTGTTACGGCTAGGATTGTCCAAGGTTCACATGGAGATAGTTCTTACAGGGGCAGAGGGGGAAACTCAAATGAAAGATGCCACCCACGCAGCAGAGGAAGCACACAGAACTCAGGGGTCTAGAGAATCTTTTTCTGATAGACTCTATCAGTGCTCCTGAAAGGAGGCCTGATTGTCCACCTTTGGGGGCAGTCTGGGGTAGTTTATCCCTATACCAGAGAGCCTGGCTTGAAATTACAAAAGATATATGGGTGCAGAGGAGTATTTCCAGAGGTTATATAGTTTCCTTTTCCATATCACCCCCACCAGCATTAAACAAAATTTCTGATGTTCCAGCCAGTCAGAGGAAAACAGCAGCTCTAGAAGTAGAAAAGCTGATAGAAAAAAAGAGTCATCCAGGAGGTCCCCCCCAAGACCAGATAAAGTCCAGAACTTACTCAAGATTCTTTTTAGTGCCAAAGAAAACAGGGGACTGGACACCAGTTTTGTATTTCAGCTTTTTGAACAAGTCAGTCCAGTACACCAAGTTCCAGATGGTCACAATTCAGTCCAATCTGCCTTTCCTGCACAAGAACGATTGGATATGCTTGATAGACTTTCAGAATGCATACTATCAAGGAAAAATGAACAGATGATCCAGTAGGTATCCAAGTTTCCATCTGGGAACCATTCATTACCAGTTTAGAGAACTTCCCTTTGGTCTCACCACAGGCCTCGGGGTGTTCACCACATGCATGGCAGTAGTAGCACCTCACTTGAGACTGTAGGGATTCTAGGTGTTTCCATACTTGGACAACTGGCTCATAACCGCTCCAACCAGGCATCTACTAAGAGCTTGAGATTATGTACTCCAGACTTGCTGTCTTCTGGGAATTGCCATCAACCTCAACAAATCTCAGTTAGAACCTTCTTAAATTTTAGAGTTCATAGGACCCTTATTCAACACAATATCAGTGACAGCCTCGGTTCCTTTTACCAAGGCAAAGACTATCCAATTTCAAGTCAAAAAGATAATTCAAAGTTCTTCTCTTTTTGCCCAATTGATTCTACAAGCCTTGGGATCAATGTTTGAGATAATAGTTCTAGTTTCCCTAGCAAGACACCATATGAGAATTATTCAGTGGTCTATTCTACACCAACCTATATCCGCCCAAATCAAAATTATCCAGGAATGCAAAAAATACCTGTGGTGGTGGTTCCGCTCAGATCATGTTCTAAAAGACCATCACTTCATTCTTCCTCAGCCCAAGGCCAGAGTGACCATGGGTGTTTCCTAAATTGGGTATGGGGGGCACTTCTTGGGAAAGACAGTCCAAAGCACATGGTCCCCCGAAGAGGAAAACACGCATATCAAAGTCCCGGAAATGAGAACAGTGCTGTTAGTGTTGCAGGCTTTCCAAGACTCTCTCCCTTTCACAACAGTTGCAATTCCGATAGACAATATGTCTATGATTTAGTACATCAACAGTAAAGAGGGACCAGATCTTATCCCTTATGTTGAGAAGTTCTGAGAGAGTGACAGTGGGTGATCTCATCCAGTCAATTTCTGATAGCAGTGCACATTTCAGAGAAATCCAACATGATATCAGACAAGTTTAGCAGGTGCATTTTGTTATCTCACGAGTGGTCCTAACACAAAAATTGCAGAAAAGATATTTTGCTAATGGGGTCATCCATGCTGCAACCTTTTTACATCTCCCCTTAACAAGTGCGGCAGGTTGTTTGCCATGGTCCCTTCACTGGGGGAATTACCAAGAGACTGTCTACATTATGACTGCCCCCCCCCCCCAGCCTCCTCTATGTGTACCGCCCAACCACCTTAATACCCAAATTTCTACAGAAAGCTTCCTGATTGAAGAACAAAGTCATCCTCATTGGCCCTTATTGGCCTTAACAGATTTGCTTCCCCTTTCTTTGACATCATCCACTTTATCCTCCATGGATTCTGGATCCAGTTCCAGACCTCCTGTCTTACCTAACAGACATGATTCACCCAGACATCTCAAACATAAAACTGACTGCATGGTTTCTTCACCTCCATTGATAGATAACCTAGGCTGTCTTCTCCTGTCTGTCACATATTTTTGTCTTCCCATAAAGCTTCCATTAGGAACATTTACAGGACTAAATAGAGAAGACTTTTTTTTTGGTTGCAGCAAAAAGATAATGACCCTTTTTCAGCACCAGTACATTCATTAATGGTTGTTGCTAGAAACTCAAGAAATGTAAGGACCAGTTCCTCAACTGTTAAAGTTCAACTAGCTGCTATTTCTCATTTTCATATAGGAGTTGAAAATGTTACCTTAGCCTCATCATAACTTTGTAAGGCCTTTTTAAGGGGTACCCTTCCTTTGAGACCACCTTATAAAGATCCAACTCCACCAATGGACTTTAATTTAGTACTACAAGCCTTGGTTCATTCTACCTTTGAACTGGCAGCAAAATGTGAATTAAAATTTTAACCTGAAAAACTGTCTTCTTGGTAGCCATTACCCCTGCTTGAAGACTTTCAGAACTTCAGGCTTTGTCTTCTAGACCTCCTTATTTTTTATTTCAAAAAGACAGGGTAACACTGCAAACTAATCTTTCCTTTCTTCCTAAGGTGGTGTTAAAATCCAACATTAATTAGTCCTTTAATCTTCCAGTTTTCTTTCTAAATTTCACAAAGAAAGGTGAATACACATCACATTTGCTGGACATTCACAGGCTATTATGCTTTTATTTACATAAAAAAATCAGAAAAACAGATCAATTATTTGTTTACTTTGCACAATCTAAATTAGACAAGTCAGTTACAAAAGTAAAATTTAGCCAGATGGTTGACTGATTGTATATCCTTGTTTGTTTATAACAAATTGGGCCTTACCAAAATCTTTGAGAGCCCATTCAGCCAGGTCCATCGCAACATCAAGAGTAATTTTATCCAAGGCTTCCATGGACGATATCTGTGTGGCTGCAATTTGGGCTAATCCTCATACTTTTACTGCTCATTACAAATTGGACCTGGTCTTTGGCTCAACAATGTTCAGAAAACCTAAAGAGGGTAAAGATCCATCAGATCCAGCTTCATACTGGCCCATTTCAATATTAAACCATGATTATAAAGTGCTGATGTCTATAATGGTGAAAAGAATGGCAAAAGTGATACCAGAATTGATAGATATGGATCAGTGTGGTTTTGTGAAGGGGATGCAAACATTTGACAATATTAACAGAACATTGATGATCCAGAGGGAAGCAGAGTGTAAGAAAGTACCACTTTTATTGCTGGGTCTTGATGCAGAGAAAGCATTTAACAGAGTAGACTGAGACTCATGAGCAGGGCAATGGAAGCATTTGCTTTCCCTGACACAATTATAAGGTTGATTAGAAGAATATATGAGGGATCCGAAGCACAAATTAAAGTGGGTGGGGTCCTTTCCGATAACTTCTGCTTGAGTAGAGGAACCAGACAGGGTAGCCCGCTTTCCCCTTTGTTGTTTGCATTATATTTAGAACCATTGGCAAAGAAAATAAGAGACTCAGAAGTTCAAGGATATAATTAATATGGTAGTCAGGAAAAGCTAGCTCTATTTGTAGATGATATTATTTTGTACATGATAAAACCAGAAAGGGACATTACAGTGTTGTGGAACATTTTAAGACCATTTCAAATCTTCTTGGGATACAAAATTAATGAAGTTAAAACAAAGGCAATAGTGGTAAATTAATACCCACACACAGATTGGTCCAACAATGTCCGTATTAATGGGGACATGATAAAATTAAGTATTTAGGAGTATGGATTAGAAATGACTCTGTGGTGACAACTAAGGATATGTGGGAGGAGACTTAACAGAAGATAATACAAAATTGAGAAAATGAAAGGTTTGTTATATGGACATGGATACTAAGATGCAAGCCATTAAAATGTTTTTAGTCAGTTTAGTCTTATACACAGGTCAGGCATACTTTTATCAACAGGAGGAAAAGTTGTGGATAGCAATTTTAAAAGAGTTGAAGAATTTTATCTGGGAAAGGAAGACAGTAAGGGTCAAGTGGGGTAAGCTGATTCTACCAAAAGAACAAGGTGGACTAGGCTTATCTAATTTGAGGGGATGGTTTGCAGCAACACAGTTATGGCTCTTATACATAGCACAAACAAAAAATTATAATTTAAAGTGGAAAGGAATTATGCTGACACAGAGGAAGCTCAAGAAATAAGGGGAGATTGGGATTTTGGATGCAGACACTTAAGGAGAACAACCAAAATCATGCAGAGTATTATATTCATAAATAGCAGGGAGTATTCTAAGAACCAAACCAGCATGAGAATGGAAAAAAGAGATTTTGCTGATAGGGTTGACTGTGGTCAGGGATACAGATAATAGGCAAGAGGGGGCTGGAATGTATTGGTGAAAACTGACAAAGGAACCAAGGTATTGGGAGCAAATAACTAGAAAGGAAAAGGTAATAGAATGGGAAGAGGCTAAGAATTTATTTTGACTGCAGGTTAGAGATTGATTCCCTATCAAGGACTGATATCAGAATATAGGCAATGAGAAAGAAATAGGAGGCTCCTAAATGAAAGGCCAGCACTGGGAGAGTTTTTAATAGAATGTAGAACAGAAGCTGCCATTAAAAAAGGAATAATTAATAAAGCATATAAAATATTGCATGATAATTATAAGAATCAGAGGAGCGTAGAAATTATTAGGAAGAGAGATTGGATAAGCAATTCACAGAGACAATGGGGTATACATGTATATCTCCTAAATATTTAGGATCTTTGCCTGAAAGTGTTTAGTTGGGGTATAAAAATACTTATGTAGAGTCCAAAGAATTTTTCCTCAGGTGGATAGCAAATGTTGGAGGTGTGACAGGTAAGAAAGCGGTAGCTGGGAACATATTTTTTGCCGTGTGATGTCTTTTGGCATTCCCTGCAGACCTCTCTGTCGGAGATGCTGGGTGAGCAGGTTGGACTTACTGGGGAGATTATTTTGAGTTATTCTACAGAATCAGAATTGCCTAGACGTAGAAAAGCCCTGCTGAGTCTAATTATGGTGGCTGCCAAAAAAGCAGTTACTAGAAAATGGAAATCAAAGTGTAGAACAACTTTACTAGAAGTAGTGAATATGGTAACAGAGGTAAAACAACTGGAATTGGGATCTTTAGAAAAGGGAAATAGCAAACTACATAAGAAAAAATCGGAATTGAGAACAACATATGTAGAGCAGGAACAAGGTTTAAGAGGCAGGATTTGAATGAGCTATATATAATGCTTAACTGACAATGACTGGCTGGGTTATAAATGATGTATAATGTTTACAACTACAGTTGTTTCAGTGGTGTCTCTGATGTAAACTGTAACTAAAGTGATATCATTTTGAATGTTTTTCATTTATATAAATTTAAGACTGCCTCTGTCCTATGTGTAAATTTAGTAAAGATGTTTGCGGGGGGCAGTGCTCAGGAATAGCCTTCCTTAGAGTCCTCCCTGGATTTTAGGTAGCTGGGAACTCTGTCACAATTGTTGAGGAATTAATGAATATTGACATCATCAGATAAAGAAGTTATGTACTGACCATAACGTTCATCTGTGTTGTCCATTTTCTTTCTTCCACAACTCCCCACCCACCAACCCCCCCTACCTTTGTACCAGTATATTCTCTAAGAGCGAGAGGTAACAAGGGAACCGATGTTCCTGCTACTGAGCTCTATGTATTGGTCTCTCTTACCTGGGTGCCAGTAGCCCCTTACTACCACAAATCTGCCATTATCTTTTTCCCCTCTTGTATTACTACTGCACCTCCTGTAGCAATTAATATAAGTACTCCTGTTTTCTTTTGTCCCTGATATTCTGCAGAATATCTACCCTGAAATCCTTTCTTTATCAAATTCACATGCTCATTTCTTCCCAAATGTGGCACCTCTGGCATTGCTATTTGCACTCTGCGTTTCTAAATATAATTAACTATTCTTTCCTTTTTCTCCATACCTGTGAGACCATTCATATTTCAAGATAATGTGTAAGGTGTTATCACTATAGCAAGAAGTCATTGTTCCCGCCTATTATATATGGCAGCTTTTAAAAATGTCTGTTTCCAGATACATGTACCCATTAATGTTTGGCAGGTTAATCCTTTATACATTTTTCTTATCAACATTGGGTGTCACATTTTACAAGACTTTATTTTAATAAAAACCCTCAGACCAAAAAAAATCAAACACACCCCAATAACCTGTTAATTTAATACAAGCAGTTTAAGGTGGAGGTGGGGTTATATCAAGGATCAGCTTTGAGCCCTTTTTTATTTGCAGTGGTGATGGACAGGTTGACAGATGAGATCAGACAGAAGTCCCCATGGACTATGATGTTTGCAGATGACATTGTTATCTGTAGTGAGAGTAGGGAACAGGTGGAGGAGACCCTGGAGAGATGGAGATATGCTCTAGAGAGAAGAGGAATGAAGGTCAGCAAGACTAAGACAGAATATAGGTGTGTGAATGAGAGGTAGGATAGAAAAATGGTGGGGATGAAAGGAGTAGAGGTGGCGAAGTTGGATGAGTTTAAATACTTGGGGTCAATAGTTCAGAGTAATGGTGAGTGTGGAAGAGTGGTGAAGAAGAGAGTACAGGCAGGATGGAGTGGGTGGAGAAGTGTCAGGAGTGATTTGTGACAGACGTGTACCTGTAAGAGTGAAAGGGAAGGTCTACAAGAGGGTAGTGAGACCAGCTATGTTATATGGGTTGGAGACAGTGGCATTGACAAAAAGGCAGCAGTTTGAGCTGGATGTGGCAGAGGTAAAGATGTTAAGATTTGCACTGGGTATGACAAGGGTGGGCAGGATTAGGAATAAGTATATTAGAGAGTCAGCCCAGGTTGGAAGGTTTGGAGACAAAGCCAGAGAGGTAAGATTATGTTGGTTTGGACATGTGCTGAGGAGGGATGCTGAGTATATTGGGAAAAAGATGCTAAGGATGAAGCTACCAGGTAACAGGAAAAGAGGAAGGCCTAAGATAAGGTTTATGGATGTGGTGAGAGAGGACATGCAGGTGGTTGGTGTGACAGAGCAAGATGCAGAGGACAGGAATAAATGGAAACAGGTGATCCACTGTGGCGACCCCTAATGGGAACAGCCAAAAGAAGATGATGATAAGACATGCTTCTACATATACTGTGTACATCTTCAAATAGTGGAGTTTAACCCTCCTAATAGCAGCATTTGTACCAAATAGCATCTAACACAGGCCATAATTAAACTGAAATTGAAGTTATCCCTGCTAAGATCATGTTATTGCTTGTGTTTCTTCTTGCACTAATTGGTGTCTGTTCTTTTTTATCTTTATCACCCCTGAGATGTGAAACCAGCCTGCATACTTTTAGAAATCATTAACTTTTAGCCTTGAAGAAATCACTGTTTTGTGTTTTATTGCCCTATTATGAGCTTGTCTTCATGGAAACATAAAAAGAAAAATGTAGTTCTCTGCCTGAAAGACATGCTGAAGCACTTATTGTTAAAGGAAAGCTTATTTGGTGTTCTCTTATTCACTTGTTTCCACTTAAAATTTATTTCATTAAGAAAAAGGTCTTGTTCCAGACATTCACTTATGTAAAAGTAAGATAAGACTTATCAGCTCTACATATACTATGATCTGTGTAATTTTACACCCAATCTCCCACACTAACAACCCAGGATTACAGCTTATTAACTTAAACACGCTTTTGTGTAGCTTTTCTTATCTTTTTGCCAAAAAAGAAAGAGAAGAAAAAAGGCACGTTTGCTTTAGTAACTTTATCACATACAAGGACAACTGATAAAATATGCAATTTATATTGTAAAAAGATTCATGCTGTTAAGAACAGAAATTGTTTTACTCATGGCTACCCTTTTTCTCCTCCTCAGGGTCCTTACAAAGACTAATGACATGAAGTGAGGCAAATGCTTTTTAGTTACCAACAAATTTAACAAAGTCAACAAATATCTACCTTTTCCACTTATTCTTATACAGCCGTATTTCACAAATGTGATTGATGCTTTGCAGTCTCGCACATTTATTCACTAATTTCCATGTTGCTTGTCTTTCTGTTCTTCTCCGTCTCCCAACTCCAGATTATGGATCAGTTGCAAGGTACTCCAAATTCTTCTGGTCAACTCCTGTGTTTTTCAAGCATTTTCCTATGGAACAGTGAAAATGGTTTCACTGGCAAAGTCTCACAATGTACTTTATTGTCAGAAGAACGAGAAGCAGAGTCTCCTTCTTCTTGATGGCTCATTTTTTTGTTGGACAGACTTTTGCATTTCCTCTGTAGCCTGTTCTGCATCAAAAATTACTTTGATCCTCCAGGAAAGAATATTCTGAAGACAGCTGGATACAGCAGCTTGAATCTCACACCTGCCTCTTGACATTATCTGATTACTGGAATAATTTTGTTTTTCCCTTCTGCCTTCTGTACAGTTTATATTTTTTTCCACAAACACTCTGCTGTCTCCAACTTTTTAATACTTTGCCCTTTTTCCACAGTTTTATCAGGATCAACACTTTCTGCTGGTAGTTTGCACCTTTACTAATACAGGTCTTGGCTGCTTTTTCATGGCCAGATTTGGAACATGCACACAGTGTGCCAGTTAGTTCCTGCTGTGGAATATCAGGCCAGTTGCTTATTTGTGCCTTCATAAAATTAATACACTTTGTTCCTTCTTGTACCAGCACTGTCCTGTTATCTTTCACCAACACCTTTCTTCATGTATTAAATGAAGGGCAACTTGTCTCCTCTATCTTTCTCGATATGTCCAAAGCTTTTGACATTGTTTCCCACCAGCTGCTTCTAAACAAGCTTTCATCCTATGGTCTAGAGTCCACATCCCTGACCTGGTTTCATAGCTATCTTTCCAGTCATCAGCAAGCTGCTAAATGGGAAAACAATCTTTCCCTTCTCCCAATCTCTGTAGGCGTATCCCAAGGCTCCATACTTGGCCCTCTCCTATTTAGCATATTTACAAATGACCTCAGCTCCGCAACTAATCATGCCTCAATTGTCCAATATGCCGATGACTCTACGCTTATCTGCTTAGCCTCATCTCCCCAAGAACCTCAAGTAAAAATGCAATCTTCTTTCCAAGACATAGAAAAACACTTCACTGAACATCAACTTATTCTAAACCCAAACAAAATCAAGATAATAGTCTTCAGTAATAAGAAATCCAATCCTTGCCAGTGTCCGCACTCAATCCTCTCATCCAGCAGCACCAAGTTAGTTCCCACTAACCAAACTAAACTTCTGGGTGTAGCAATTGATGAACATCTAAAATTTGATAAACATATGTCACTGACAAAAAAAAAAGTGCATACCAAACTAGGCGCCCTATATAGGGCAAAACCATTCCTAACTCACAGCACTAGGCTGGCCACTGCTCGGTCTCACCTGCTCTTGACTATCCTCTATGGCTCTCACATTTTCTCTAATCTGTGTAAGACTGACCTCAATAATCTAGAGGCCTGTTACAACAGAATAGCCAAATTTGCCACCAATCACCCATCTAGGATTCACCATTGCTCATCTCTCTCTCTCAAATTGTTTCAAACTCTCTAACCTTTTATCGCTCAATCAACTCACCGTAGTTCATAAAGTTGCCCACCAACCCAACAACCGCCCTGCTCTTGCTAACCTAGTACAACCAAGCTTTAATCTCAGGCCCCTCAGATTATCAGAAAAACTAATGCTACAAGTTACCCACTCCCACAACCTTCATGGTGACTCCTTCTACACTTCCTCAGCCCATCACTAAAAACCCAAACAGTCATGAGTTCAAAAAACTTCTAAAAGACTACCTAGAAAATCACCGACTTTGCTCCTGCCATAATCCAGGTTAACACCTTCCTAGCATCCCTCACTATTTGCACCCTCCCATAATATTAGCCCTTATGTTGTATTCGCACACATGAAAATACTACACTCTCTTGCTCTGTTGGTAGTAGGTTTCCTTCGAACCTTTGCTCACAACCGGACATCCAGTAATAATTGGGAATACTTTATTAATATATTTTTACTTGTATATAGTCACTGTATTTAACTAGCCATAACTGTTTGCTGAAATTTCAATTGTTCCTCTCTTGCTAAATATTGTGACTCTTATAAGTTGAAGTCTAATGCTTTTGAATGTATGATTCTGTACTATGTTTGTAATTAGCTTCTTAGCTAGTCCAGTATCATCTGTAATATGGCTTCTACTTCACACTGCCTTATTGTTATATGTTGGAGCTTTTTTCCCCGGGTCTCTGCTGAAAACGGGCTCCTAGCCCAGTCAGACAGTACCCGGTTAACAAATGAAATAAATAATCAACAACAGAAATTAAGAAACAGCAGCCAGTGATATTGTCAGCTTCAAGAAAAATCTTGATGATTGGATGGGAAATAGGAAATTCACCCTGGGATCACTTCTGTGGCTCTACTCGATAGGGGAACAGGAAAATAATTTTTTGGGTGGCGAAAGCCAGGGTACCTTTTTGGCTAGGCTTATATAGGCACTAGGGCCAATAGCCTAATACCTACCTATTAGTAAAACTCAGTTACTGCCTAATAGGTACAATGCCTTGATGCCAGTAATGAGGAAACTAAGTGAACCTGAAAAAAAATCAACTAGAAAAGGTGAAGAGAAAACATTGATTGGGAAGAATCTTGCAGTTGTTTGGCAAAAAGCATTTCAAGCTCCAGCTTTGTTGCAGGACATGGCATCCAGTAATCTAGAAGAAAAAAATAAGTCAAATGTGCTCAAAGCTGATTAAAATAAACAAAACACTGGAGAAGTATATCAACTCAAACAAGAAAAGGCTAGAAAAAAATGGAAGAAGTTTAAAACAGATGGTCAGATGGCTTTACCTTCATTTTGTCGCACATGGTATATGCGATCGTCCTGTTGCGCCACCCGTATTACCGAAATACAGAGAACTTCGAAGGATCAAATGTCGAAAATGGTTTGCTGGAAAGCCATTTCCGACATTTGATCCATGTGTTTGAATGGCAAAAAAGCATTCGCTTAATTGCCATTCAGACACATGGTGAATCGGCATTGTCGTTTTTTCCAGCCGTACTTTCAGCATTATGCACTTCGGACACACGGCGGATGACAATTCAAAGGTAAACCAATGCTCGGTTTAACTTCATTTTGTCACATATGGTATATGCGACCGTCCTGTTGTGCGACCCGTATTACTGAAATACAGAGAAATTTGAAGGCTCAAATGTCGAAAATGGTTTGCTGGAAAGCCATTTCCGACATTTATCCATGTGTTTGAATTTGCTATGTGGTCTTTCAATTTCCTATTACTTTTTCCTGTATAAAATTAAGAAAGTATCACACATCTAGCCAAATAAATAACATTCTTTTTGCCACATGCAGCTGACATATTTAAATATTAATATTTCCTTGTCAATGAATACTTGAATGTCTAGTCATCAACTATATATTGACAAAAATGTTTCTTTCTTTCTTTCTAAAAATTTTTTTATTAATCACTTGTTCCTTACAACAAAGCATGTAATTTAAATAGTGGAATTTTTGTATATAAACCTTGGATTTTGAGGAATGAAATCATATAAACCACTGTATGGCTGTAGAATCATCTTACATTTCTTATAAATGTCACATAACTTAGAATGTTGATTATAAACCATAGAAATGGAGATTTCATGGACCTTACTTCTATTAGGTACATTATTGTTAACAATACTATCACAATTTGTCACTGAAGCTAGGTCTTGTTTTTTTCATTCTTTTCAATATTAACATGTTGTCTTACATGAAATAACAATTCATCATTGCCTCTGCCTGTAAATTCATGCATTAAATTATCTAATTTGAACTACATTTATTATGTTTAGTTCTCCTAGATGTTCATACCACATGTCCACAACACTGGAGAAAATATGTTCTGTGTGTATGGCTTTATCTATGTAAATATGTAACCTTTCTAAGCTCTTTCCTATAGATAGAGGTTTCAGAATTAAAATCATTACATGTTAAATGTGTATTTAAAATTAATCTCGTATTGTGATGAAGTCATTTTAAATGAAAAGTATGTTAATTGAATTAATATATTTAAGAATCTGATCCAGTTCAGCTAACGTCTCCTTCTATAATATAAATACATCATCAACAAAATGTTTAAAAAGTGATACTTTTTTCTTTAAAAGGGTTACATTCATTATCAATATGTTCTTGTTCCCCACTTTAGCATAGGTGTTGGTGTTTGATGTGGCAGTACCCATGGCCACCCCTGAAAACTGCAAAAATAATTGCTCGTGGAACACAAAATCATTATTCTCGTGCATCAGTAAATTTCCTTATGACATCAATTCCGTGTTCATAACTATTTCAGTTTCATTTTCAGTCTTCCATATATAAAACTGCCTTAAATTTATCACCCTCTTTTATAAAACTCTTAATAAATCCTAAGTACTTTTTTAACACATATTCCATATACATATTAATTGGTTCCATAATCCAGCCTCTAGAATATTCAGTTGGTCTCATAGGTGAGGAACTAGCATCTTTATGTATTTTGCACAGTCTGTGAAACATAGGTATAGGTGGTCACTCTACATAGAATGACAGCAATAAGTACTTTTCTATATTCTCATTCTGATGCTTGTTAGTGATACTCATTTTAACATTCATTAGTATTTCATCTGTATGGGATTTTGATATCCTCTTATAGCTAGTGAAATAATTCAATAGTAATTCATTGGCCTTTATATAATCCTTCTTATTCATCACAACAGTAGCTCCCCCATTTACAATATCAAAATTGTTCTTTAAAATTGAGAGAGTTTCTGTTGCTATTCCTTTATATTACTTGAGGGTGGCCTAATGGTTAAGGTGTTTGCCTTACAGACACAAGGTACAGGGTTTGAATCTCACAGGGGATAATTGGCTAGACTTAAAATGGCTCACAAGGGCAGTTAGCCTAGTACTAACCTATGAACATTAATTTTATTTACATTTTCTAAGGCATTCACTAACAGATGACAAATGGGTACAGATGTACTCATTTTTAGAGTGACTTGCATACTTGTCCATTTGTGAAGACATCAACTTTAAATTCAAATCTTAACTCAGTACAGTAATACTTTTCTACTAATTTACCACCAGTAGTTGGAATAAAGGACATCTCTTTATTCAAAAGCCGTATTTCAAATTCAGTCAACTGGTAGTCAGAAATGTTATGTATGGTATTATAAGTCTACCTGTACTTGTTAAGTAGTTGATTCTGACTCATCTCTCCCTGATAACTAGAATGCTTTTCTCTTCCTTTTCTGTATGATTTTCTTTTTGGTTGCAGTAATAACAGTAGCTGTTGCAGTTTCTTTAACATGCAAAACTCTGTTTGACATGAAGCACTTTCCTTCACATTATCAGTCTCAGTAGATACTTTTGAAGTCAGTGATTGTACAGCAGGTGTTTTGACATTTTTATTAAATTTACACTATCATTGGTCAAAGCAGGTACAGAATACAAATTTCCACTCAGTTCCTTAGATGATATTTTTCCACTACTTTATTGTCAAGCTCTTGCAATGATCCCATAACCATTTTTAGTTGTTGGATGAGAGATCTTTACACCCACAAGACTTGTGTCTTCTTTAGGCCATTGGAAGACATACACATGTTTAAAATCATTCATATCCCTTTGATGATTCTGTAATGCCCCAGCACTGGCCCAGTAATCAAGGAGCCTCAATCCCCACCACTAGCACCAGTAAAAGACGTACACATTGACAGGATGACAAGTACACACACAGTAAAGTACAATTTCCCTTAAGAATTCACAGAGATCACAGTCAGTCTGGGGCTGGTTTCTCCCTCTTTGTCTAGATCCCAAGTAAGACTCCCCACTGGCACAGCTATAAGTTTAAGATCTCAGCTGAGGGGTCAAGCCAAGACCTCCAGCACCCTGTCTGTCCAACCAGTGCTTTGTGTCCCTGCCCAAGTAGCTGACATGCACACATTTTGAGATTTGATTTATATATACCAACACACACACACACACACACACACCTGGGGAAGGCTGGCACAGGTTTACTAGCTATGCCCCCTTCTGCCCAGACTATATGGTAGTTAACACTGCCAGCAGCCCCTACTTATCAGCTACTATAAAGGCCCTTACAAAGGGTGACCAATCCTACTTTGTAATGTTACTATTATCCAAATGGTAAATGTGACCAAGACCAAGGCTATTTAGGAGTGGCCTGTACAGTGTTACCAAGTACATATGCAAGTACTCTCTTTCGGCTTTTCCCGGTTAGGGATCGCCACAGCGGAACTCCTGTCCGCTAATGATTGTCAGTGGATTTTTACTGGGCCAAGTTGCCAGCCCGACGCCCAACCTTCAAAGAAGGCATGCCCATTCACGCATGCACCTACCTGCATATTTCTAATGTCACTCGACCATGAGGAGGACATGCAGACTCCACACAGAAGGCGCACCAGCCGAGAATCGAATGGGAAAACCTCTTGCTGTGAGGCGACAATGCTAACCACTGCACCACCGCGGCCTACTACATATGCAAGTACTCTACGAGCTTAAATATGTCTCACAAATATCAGCCACAAAGATAAGTTTAAATATATTTAATAATAAATAATAAAAGAACAAGACAAAACTCAAACAACACAGTAACTACAGAGTTCAGAATCACAGGAAATATTTTAAAACAGCATTGCAGGACAGTCTCAAATAAATACAGAAAACATCTAAACTAATCTTTACTATATTCCTATCTATATCTAAAATAAATTATTGTAATCTAGACTTACTTATAGAGCAAGGCAGATGCAGAAGCGCTGAATGGATGTTTCTAGGTCCAAGACAAGAAAAAAATGCCCAGTCCCTCCCTCTTTCTCTCAGAGATTTCTTAAATTAATATCACACATTACTGCTGGGTTAGCCTGAATTACATCACTCTTTGTCACCTGTCTTCATTTCCCAGGCTAACAGAAACTTAACAAAATTTAACATTTCTGTGTGAAAAGTACATAACTCTCAGATGTTTCATCAGAACTGGAAATTGTAAAACAATTAAACACTTACATTTGTGTGAATGAAGAGGTCAAAGCTAGAATCAGAGGGGCTACAGCCAACTGGCATAGAGTATCAGGTGTAGTATATGACAGAAGAATGCCAAAGAAGCTGAAAAGTAAGGTGTACAAGACAGTGGTGCGACCAGTACTACTGTATGGTACAGAAACCTGGGCAGTAAAGGCAGAACAGTTGAAGAAGCTAGAGGTGATGGAAATGAAGTGCCTGAGAAAGGTGGTAGGATGCACACTGTGGGACAGGAGAAGAAATGAGGACATAAGAGCAGAAGCCAAAGTAGCTCCAATTGCAGAAAAGATCAAAGAAAACCGATTACGATGGTATGGGCACATGTGTAGAAAAGCAGAAGACAATCTGGTGAGGGAGATTTGGGACAGACAGGAAGAAGGTAAGAGGAAGCAAGGGCATCCAGCAAAGAGATGGATGGATTGTGTGAAGAAGATCTGCGACAGTCAGGCATGAGTGTTGAAGAAGGCAGGAGAGTGGCACTGAATCGAGAGAGTTGGCAACAGTTAATACGATACCCCGACGCCATGTAAATGGGAAAAAGGGGATGATGATTTGAAACCTAGTAATTGTTTCTGTTTCAAGACAATAGGATAACCTCTAGCTCTAGACATTGACTCTGCTTACTGAAAGATAACATAATCGTAAAACACTTTACTTTTCAACTTATTTTCTTGTAGTTTTGCAAGTTAACTCTGCATGTTCCTCCTTCTCCTATTAAAACATACATTTGCACAGGTATGTAGCTGTTCTTTTCCAGTAGAGTACAATGTGATTACATTCTTGAAGCTCAGTACATAGCATACAGTTCAACACACACTTCTGCACCAGTCATTTAATATACGCATTACATATAGTTATCTTACATTTGTAAGACAAGCATATGAATTATATTAATATTCAGAAATAAAATATGGTTATTTACAAAATTCCAGATAGATGGGCTGGCAGTGCACAGTTTTCTTCTTTTAGTTGCTGCAGGAATTCTCTTGTCAGGAATCTTACATCCATAACAGAATAACATCCACATTACATTTAGCGCATCATTCCAATATTCCTATCCTTTTTACATTGTTAATAATGTCATTCACATTTACTACATGTACTCTAAAAGTCTTGATTTTCCTACTTTTTAATGTTAATAGGAGATATTTTATATAATTTTCATTTTCATATTTTTACTCTTTTCACAAATTAATATTTTTTCTGGGTTTATGTACAAATAAGTACAGATGTTCAGAATCAGATTTTTCACTGGCTAGTACTTCAAAAAAATTATTAGTATCAGTTCATTCTCCTGACCTCTTTTCCTGCATCCAGTCTGTCTCCTCATTTTGTTCTCTCCATATTTTTTTCTTTTTTCTACAGTTTCTTCTTCACCTAGTTCACCCTCTCTCCAACCTGTGGTGTATTGCTTGTGTGTTCCTTGTGCACGTCTTCTTCCCTTCCCCCTTTTTCATTATTTACTGTTTCCAAAAGTATCCCCTTTTAGTCCGTCTTGCATTCAGACACACGCCATCTTGCTGTATGTCCTTTCACCCCGCACTGCTTAAATTTTACCTTGTCTCAGTCGTTAGTAAAATGAGAAAAGGCTGGCCAGCGTATCGCTTATCTTAATGTCCATCTATGACCATCCCAAAAATAACACTTGACATATTTTTTGCTATGTGATGTCTTTTGGGATTCCCTGCAGACCTCTCTGTCGGAGATGCTGGGTGAGCAGGTTGGACTTACTGGGGAGATTATTTTGAGTTATTCTACCGAATCAGAATTGCCTAGACGTAGAAAAGCCCTTCTGAGTCTAATTATGGTGGCTGCCAAAAAGCAGTTACTAGAAAAATGGATATCAAAGTTTAGAACAACTTTACTAGAAGTAGTGAATATGGTAACAGAGGTAAAACAACTGGAATTGGGATCTTTAGAAAAGGGAAGGAGCAAACTACATAAGAAAAAATCAGAATTGTGAGAACAACATATGTAGAGCTGGAACAAGGTTTAAGAGGCAGGATTTGAATGAGCTATATAATGCTTAACTGACAATGACTGGCTGGTTTACAAGTGATGTATAATGTTTACAACTACAGTTGTTTCAGTGGTGTCTGATGTAAACTGTAACTAAAGTGATGTAATTTTGTATGTTTTTCATTTATATAAATGTAAGATTGCCTCTGTCCTATGTGTAAATTTAGTAAAGATGTTTGGGGGGCAGTGCTCAGGAATAGCCTTCCTTAGTGTCCTCCCTGGATTTTAGGTAGCTGGGAACTCTGTCAAAATTGTTGAGGAATTAATGAATATTGACAACATCTGATAAAGAAGTTATGTACTGACCATAATGTTCATCTGTGTTGTCCATTTTCTTTCTTCCTCAACTCCCCACCCACCAAACCCCCTACCTTTGCACCAGTATATTCTGTAAGAGCGAGAGGTAACAAGGGAAGCAATGTTCCTGCTACTGAGCTCTAGATATTGGTCTCTTTACCTGGGTGCTAATATTTTTGTAAGCCAGCAAACAAGATCTCTGAGGTATGTTAAGGGATAGAGCATTATGGGTAAGGGAGGAGCTTGAGAGGTCTAATGACCACAAGCTGTAAAAAAAATACAGAGTTGGATCAAAGGGTGGGATCTGAACCCAATTGTCCCACTTTTTGAGGAAGAATAAACATGGACAACACAGCTGGAATGTTATGCTGAGTACATAACTTGTTTTTTTAGGTGGACTATAAATACATGCCAGTGTAATCTTCATCCTTTGCCAGTAGCCCCTTACTACCACAAATCTGCCATTATTATCTTTTTCCCCCTCTTGTATTACTACTGCACCTGCTGTAGCAATTAATATAAGTACTCTATTCTGCAGAATATCTACCCTGAAATCCTTTCTTTATCAAATTCACATGCTCATTTCTTCCCAAATGTGGCACCTCTGGCATTGCTATTTGCACTCTGCGTTTCTAAATATAATTAACTATTCTTTCCTTTTTCTCCATACCTGTGAGACCATTCATATTTCAAGATAATGTGTAAGGTGTCATCACTATGGCAAGAAGTCATTGTTCTCACCTATTATATATGGCAGCTTTTAAAAATGTCTGTTTCCAGATACATGTACCCATTAATGTTTAGCAGGTTAATCCTTTATACATTTTTCTTATCAACATTGGGTGTCACATTTTACAATACTTTATTTTAATTAAAACCCTCAAACCAAAAAAATCAAACACACCCCCATAACCTGTTAATTTAATACAAGCAGTTTAAGGTGGAGGTGGGGTTACATCAAGAATCAGCTTTGAGCCCTTTTTTATTTGCAATGGTGATGGACAGGTTGACAGATGAGATCAGACAGGAGTCCCCGTGGACTATGATGTTTGCAGATGACATTGTGATCTGTAGTGAGAGTAGGGAACAGGTGGAGGAGACCCTGGAGAGGTGGAGATATGCTCTAGAGAGAAGAGGAATGAAGGTCAGCAGGACTAAGACAGAATATATGTGTGTGAATGAGAGGTAGGATAGAAGAATGGTGGGGATGCAAGGAGTAGAGGTAGCGAAGGTGGATGAGTTTAAATACTTGGGGTCAATAGTTCAGAGTAACGGTGAGTGTGGAAAAGAGGTGAAGAAGAGAGTACAGGCAGGATGGAGTGGGTGGAGAAGAGTGTCAGAAGTGATTTGTGACAGACGTGTACCTGTAAGAGTGAAAGGGAAGGTCTACAAGAGGGTAGTGAGACCAGCTGTGTTATATGGGATCGAGACAGTGACATTGACAAAAAGGCAGGAGTTTGAGCTGGATGTGGCAGAGGTAAATACGTTAAGATTTGCACTGGGTATGACAAGGGTGGACAGGATTAGGAATAAGTATATTAGAGAGTCAGCCCAGGTTGGAAGGTTTGGAGACAAAGCCAGAGAGGTAAGATTACGTTGGTTTGGACATTTGCAGAGGAGAGATGCTGAGTATATTGGGAAAAAGATGCTAAGGATGAAGCTACCAGGTAACAGGAAAAGAGGAAGGCCTAAGATAAGGTTTATGGATGTGGTGAGGGAGGACATGCAGGTGGTTGGTGTGACAGAGCAAGATGCAGAGGACAGGAAGAAATGGAAACAGGTGATCCGCTGTGGCGACCCCTAATGGGAACAGCTGAAAGAAGATGATGATGAGACGTACTTCTACATATACTGTGTACATCTTCAAATAATGGAGTTTAACCCTCCTAATAACAGCATTTGTACCAAATAGCATCTAACACAGGCCCTAATTAACCTGAAATTGAAGTTATCCCTGCTAAGATGCATGTTATTGCTTGTGTTTCTTCTTACACTAATTGGTGTCTGTTCTTTTTTATCTTTATCACCCCTGAGATGTGAAACCAGCCTGCATACTTTTAGAAATCATTAACTTTTAGCCTTGAAGAAATCACTGTTTTGTGTTTTATTGCCCTATTATGAGCTTGTCATCATGGAAACATAAGATAAAAAAGAAAAATGTAGTTCTCTGCCTGAAAGACATGCTGAAGCACTTATTGTTAAAGGAAAGCTTATTTGGTGTTCTCTTATTCACTTGTTTCCACAAGACAAAGGTCTTGTTCCAGACATTCACTTATGTAAAAGTAAGATAAGACTTATCAGCTCTACATATACTATGATCTGTGTACTTTTACACCCCATCCCCCACACTAACAACCCAAGATTACAGCCTATTAACTTAAACATGCTTTTGTGTAGCTTTTCTTATCTTTTTGCCAAAAAAGAAAGAGAAGAAAAAAGGCACATGTTTGCTTTAGTATCTTTATCACATACAAGGACAACTGGTAAAATATGCAATTTATATTGTAAAAAGATTCATGCTGTTAAGAACAGAAATTGTTTTACTCATGGCTACCCTTTTCCTCCTCCTCAGGGTCCTTACAAAGATTAATGACATGAAGTGAGGCAAATGCTTTTTAGTTACCAACAAATTTAACAAAGTCAACAAATATCTACCTTTTCCACTTATTCTTATACAGCCGTATTTCACAAATGTGATTGATGATTTGCAGTCTCACACATTCTTTCTGTTCTTCTCTGTCTCCCAACTCCAGATTATGGATCAGTTGCAAGGTACTCCAAATTCTTCTGGTCAACTCCTGTGTTTTTCAAGCATTTTCCTATGGAACAGTGAAAATGGTTTTACTGGCAAAGTCTCACAATGTACTTTATTGTCAGAAGAACGAGAAGCAGAGTCTCCTTCTTCTTGATGGCTCATTTTTTTGTTGGACAGACTTTTGCATTTCCTCTGTAGCCTGTTCTGCATGAAAAATTACGTTGATCCTCCAGGAAAGAATATTCTGAAGACAGCTGGATACAGCAGCTTGAATCTCACACCTGCCTCTTGACATTATCTGATTACTGGAATAATTTTGTTTTTCCCTTCTGCCTTCTGTACAGTGAATATTTTTTTTTTCCACAAACACTCTACTGTCTCCAACTTTTTAATACTTTGCCCTTTTGCCACAGTTTTAGGCAGGTGTTGGTGGAACCAGTGGAGGTGTCAGGGTCAGGCCCGACCCTTGCTCCGACTCCGGCTCCTGGGTCGGAGTTCAGTGCACGGACTTCTTCCTTCGGCCCTGGGGGGGAGGCTTCGAGATTGATACCTTCGGTCCCAAGTCTCCTCTTAGTGCGTCGGCGGGAGTACCGTCCACTGTCGTGGCCACGAAGGGGGGACCTTCCCAGAATTCTGGTGGTCCCGCCTTCAGGGCTGTGAGGAGTGCTCTAGCCAAATCTTCATTGGCTACCTCCACAGTTTCCCCAACTCCTTCCCTACATTTGGAGACTGGGTGGTTGGCAGTTCCCCTGTCAGCAGACAGCGGAGCCCCTGGGCTTCAGGTTACCCCCGCTGGGGTTTCTCCCCCTCCTGGAGGTCCTTCTGAAGCCTCTTCGGAAGAACCTCCCAGGAAGAAAACGTGCAAGAGGAAGCACGTTGACTCCCTGACGAGTCTTTGACATCTGACACCGATCTCGATGATGCAGAGGGTCCCCAAGTCGTCCTCAGATGATGTCTCCTTTGCAGACATCCTAGAAGCCCTAAAACAACGAGGCGGCTGGCAGTCCAAACCTCCCTCTGCTGATGAGTCTGTGTTCCTGAAGGCCTTCGGGGCTCAGCCCTCCGCCTCCTGGGTGTCTCCGCCTTGACGAGCTCTTGGATTTGATCTGTCAAGCGTGGGAACACCCGGACTCTGTGGAACCGGTGCCTGCTCATCCAAACAAATTTCTTTCAGCACCCCCAGATAGAGAGTTCCTCACGAAAGGTGTGGCTGTGGATGCTATGGTGGTGGCATCTGCTATGCAGCAGGATGTAGCAGAGGCTTCTACGTCCGTCCATCCTCCTAATAAGGAGTCTAGGAGCATGGATCGGTACGGCAAGCGCACCCTAAGTTCAGCGGCCTTTACCTTGAGGTCTCTGAACTACCTAACACACTTCACGAGATTCCAGAGGGATCTGATTAAGGAGTTGTCCGATACCCTCTTAGGTAACCTGCCTGAGGAGCTGGCCCAGATGGTTGGATCTCAGCTGGCTACAATGTCATCCATTTCGAACTCGTCCATGAGGCTCATCTCGTATGCGGCCGAAGGGGCGAAGTAGAGCGGCGTATAGGCATTGCTCTGGAGACAAGCCTGGCTCCGCCTGTGTCATTTCAAGGAGGCCTTCAAGTCTTCATTCGCCGCCTTTGATGGGTCCTCCCTGTTTGGGCCCAAGGTGAAAGACACACTTACCCGCTGTGAACAGGAGGTAAGACTCTGACTGCCAGGGCACGATTTTCCACTCCCTTTCGGCCTTATCCCAAGGCTAAAGAGGAGGGAAGATGTGGTTCGGAGATCGCAGAAGTCTTACCCCTCTCAGCAGGAAGGTTCCCCTCCAGAGGCAGAGGAGGGGAAATTCATCAGGAAGACGCCGTCCCAGAGGCGGCAGAAGCCCCCGCATACTGGAGACCATGAGTCCTTTCGTGGCTCTTCAACCTTTCATAGTCCCTGAGGATTGCCCGACTGTGCTGCTCCGGAGCCAGTCGGGGTCATTTCAGCACCTAAAGGCCTGGGAAGGGATCACTCAGAACCGATGGGTGCTTGAATTATCGCCGGAGGTTACTCCATCCCATTCTGTTGTTCCCCCCCCCCCAGTCCAAAAGAATCCCGGACCCGCCACCCAGTCAACGGGATACCGCAGCCATAGAAATTTCAAAACTGCTGCAAAAAGGAGCCATCCAACCGGTCCCCGCAGACCAGATCGGATTAGGAACTTACTCAAGATTCTTTTTAGTGCCAAAAAAGACCGGGGACTTGAGGCCCATTTTGGACCTAAGCAACCTAAACCGTTCAGTCAAGAAGTCCAAGTTCCGAATGGTCACTTTACAAACCATTCTCCCGTTGTTGGAGAAAGGTGTTTGGATGTGATCCATAGACCTCAAGGACGCGTATTACCATATCAAAATACATCAAACGTCCAGGAGACATTTGCGCTTCAGCCTAGGAAGCAGTCATTTTCAGTTCCGTGCGTTGCCCTTTGGTCTCACCACAGCCCCCAGGGTGTTCACCAAATGCTTGGCAGTAGTGACTGCTCACTTGGAGTCTAGGATTCCAGGTGTTTCCGTACCTAGACGACTGGCTTCTAACTGCCACCTCCAAGCATCTACTTCACGGAGCCTGCAAGCCACAACATCACTGGGCAATTCCCTCGGAATCACCTTCAATTGGCCAAAGTCTGTGTTACTGCCATCTCAAAGAATCAGATTCATAGGGGCAGAGATAGATTCAAACCAGATGCGGGTCTATCTACCTGCAGACAGAATTCAGATCATACAAAAATCAGGTTCGAGCCTTACTCCCCAGGTCCAAAGCCCCAGCCAGAATGGTCATGCAACTATTGGGATCGATGTCTGCCACAGTTCTGCTAGTTCCCTTGGCAAGGTTACACATGAGAATCCTCCAGTGGCTTCTCTCAACTCAGTGGTCCTTTCAGGAACTCCCTCTCAATCATCTAATATGGATCACAGAATCTTGCAGACGGGACCTTCGCTGGTGGCTAGTGTCTTCCAATTTGGATCAGGGACGACCCTTTGTTCTTCCTCCTCCGGCGGCCACTTTGACCACAGATGCCTCCCAGATGGGGTGGGGGGGGGGCATTCCCTGGGCAGGTCAGTCCAGGGCAAATGGCATCCGGAAGAGACCTCTCTCCACATCAACATCCTAGAGATGAGAGCAGTACTCCTGTCCCTTCAAGCCCTTCACTGTTACCTCCCTCCGGGCGTAATTGCTGTTCACTTGGACAACATGTCAGTTGTCTGGTACCTGAACAAGCAGGGAGGGACCACATCCTATCCTCTTTGCAGAGAAGCGATGAGGGTCTGGGAATGGGCAATCTCAACCAAACGCTTCCTAGTGGCTACTCACATACCGGGCAAATCCAATGTCATAGCCGACAGGTTGAGCAGGACCATCCTCTCTCCTCACGAGTGGTCTCTGAACATGACTATTACAAGACAGATTTTCAGCGAATGGGGAGTTCCGTGCTGCGACCTCTTCGCGACTCCTCTGAATATGAAGTGCAAAGATTTTTTCTCACTAACCCCGGCTCTGGGGAAGAGCCCTATGGACGCGTTAGTCCATCCTTGGCCCACCGGCCTGCTTTATGCCTTCCCTCCAGTTCCTCTCCTACCCAAGGTAATTCAGAAGGCTTCTCTCTTAGGGAGCAAGATGATCTTAATTGCTCCTTACTGGCCTCGTCAAGTCTGGTTTCCTTATCTTCGGAAACATGCTCTGGAAGGTCCATGGTTCCTGGACCAGGTCCCAGACCTACTGATACATCAGTCGGGACTACTACACCAGTCCCTACACACATTAAGATTGACGGCCTGGCTCCTTCTCTTCCAACCATAGTCAGGAGACATGCACTAGACCCAGATGTAGTGCACATATTGTCTTCAGCCCACAAGTCGACTACGAAGAAACTTTATTCTAGCAAATGGAAAAGATTTGCTATATGGGCTCAACTCCGGGGCCTGGACCCCATTTCAACCCCCGTAGCAGAAGTACTCAAGTTCCTAACCTCTCTTTTCAACCAAGGCTCTTCTGTTTCTACCATCAAAGTACAATTGGCAGCAATTTCTAACTTTCATGAATCCATAGACCCACCTTTAATGAGCAACAGGTTGTGTAAGACCTTCTTGAAAGGTGCTGCTCTATTAAGACCTCCAGTTTCTCATCCTGCACCTCCATGGGATCTCAATATAGTATTACGTGCCTTGACTTCTTCCCCCTTTTAACCGGCAGCTACCTGTGATTTAAAGTTTCTATCATGGAAGACAGCTTTCCTAGTGGCAATTACATCAGCCAGAAGGGTTTCAGAACTTCAAGCTTTGTCAGTAAAACCTCCGTACTTGGTTTTTCATACAGATAGAGTTTCCCTCAGACCAAATCCTTCTTTTGTTCCTAAAGTCTGCTCTACTTTATGCTTGCAACAGTCATTAGAGATCCCAGTTTTTTTCCCAAAATACTCCAATAAAGCGGAATTTATTTTCCACACACTAGATGTCCACAGGCAGTTACGTTTTTATTTGGATAGGACCAAACAATCAAGGAATACAGATCAGTTGTTTGTGTCCTTTGCAGAAAACAAATTGGGCAATGCAGTCACAAAGGTCACTATTGCCAAATGGATCAGGGACTGTATTACTCAAGCTTATGTTTTTTCTAACAAGGAGCTTTCCACCTCTGTCAAGGCTTATTCTACAAGGGCTATGGCTACTTCGGTAGCATTTCATTCTAAGCTTGCTATTAGTGACATTTGTGCTGCGGCTACATGGTCTTCCCGATACCTTCATTTCTCACTACAAATTAGATGTGGCATCTAGAGGACGAGCTTCATTTGGTTCCACAGTGCTCAGGAGTGTTTTCCAATGAGCCACCGGGATTTAGGTGCTAGGACGCTGTCCCATCAGTCAGAATGTAGGCGAGATAGGGTCACATAACATCTTTTAGTTATGTACTCACCATAACTTCAGATGTTTGGGATCCATCTCGCCTACATTCTAATAACCCACCCTCCTTCCCCTTCCATGGAGATCAGAGGATATCAGAAGGTCCGAATCCTGTTGTTTCATCTTGAAACATCTAACAATGTTATATAATCAAGTTATGCATGTGTGCATGAATGCGGACAAACAAGATCTGGGGGATTAGTGGTGGTGCATCCTGGGATAAAGATAGCTCAGCCAATAAGAGGCCTCGCTCTATAGCATAAGCGTGCCGAGTCGGAGCCGAGGGATCGGCTCCGAACCCATCAGTCAGAATGTAGGCGAGATGGATCCCAAACATCTGAAGTTATGGTGAATACATAACTAAAAGTTATCCCTGCTAAGATGCATGTTATTGCTTGTGTTTCTTCTTACACTAATTGGTGTCTGTTCTTTTTTATCTTTATCACCCCTGAGATGTGAAACCAGCCTGCATACTTTTAGAAATCATTAACTTTTAGCCTTGAAGAAATCACTGTTTTGTGTTTTATTGCCCTATTATGAGCTTGTCATCATGGAAACATAAGATAAAAAAGAAAAATGTAGTTCTCTGCCTGAAAGACATGCTGAAGCACTTATTGTTAAAGGAAAGCTTATTTGGTGTTCTCTTATTCACTTGTTTCCACAAGACAAAGGTCTTGTTCCAGACATTCACTTATGTAAAAGTAAGATAAGACTTATCAGCTCTACATATACTATGATCTGTGTACTTTTACACCCCATCCCCCACACTAACAACCCAAGATTACAGCCTATTAACTTAAACATGCTTTTGTGTAGCTTTTCTTATCTTTTTGCCAAAAAAGAAAGAGAAGAAAAAAGGCACATGTTTGCTTTAGTATCTTTATCACATACAAGGACAACTGGTAAAATATGCAATTTATATTGTAAAAAGATTCATGCTGTTAAGAACAGAAATTGTTTTACTCATGGCTACCCTTTTCCTCCTCCTCAGGGTCCTTACAAAGATTAATGACATGAAGTGAGGCAAATGCTTTTTAGTTACCAACAAATTTAACAAAGTCAACAAATATCTACCTTTTCCACTTATTCTTATACAGCCGTATTTCACAAATGTGATTGATGATTTGCAGTCTCACACATTTATTCACTAATTTCCATGTTGCTTGTCTTCTTTCTGTTCTTCTCTGTCTCCCAACTCCAGATTATGGATCAGTTGCAAGGTACTCCAAATTCTTCTGGTCAACTCCTGTGTTTTTCAAGCATTTTCCTATGGAACAGTGAAAATGGTTTCACTGGCAAAGTCTCACAATGTACTTTATTGTCAGAAGAACGAGAAGCAGAGTCTCCTTCTTCTTGATGGCTCATTTTTTTGTTGGACAGACTTTTGCATTTCCTCTGTAGCCTGTTCTGCATGAAAAATTACTTTGATCCTCCAGGAAAAAATATTCTGAAGACAGCTGGATACAGCAGTTTGAATCTCACACCTGCCTCTTGACATTATCTGATTACTGGAATAATTTTGTTTTTCCCTTCTGCCTTCTGTACAGTGAATATTTTTTTTTCCACAAACACTCTGCTGTCTCCAACTTTTTAATACTTTGCCCTTTTGCCACAGTTTTATCAGGATCAACACTTTCTGCTGGTAGTTTGCACCTTTACTAATAAAGGTCTTGGCTGCTTTTTCATGGCCAGATTTGGAATATGCACACAGTGTGCCAGTTAGTTCCTGCTGTGGAACACCAGGCCAGTTGCTTATTTGTGCCTTCATAAAATTAATACACTCTGTTTCTTCTTGTACCAGCACTGTCCTGTTGTCTTTCACCATCACCTTTCTTTGTGTATTAAATGAAGGGCAACTTGTCTCCTCTATCTTTCCCGATATGTCCAAAGCTTTTGACATTGTTTCCCACCAGCTGCTACTAAACAAGCTTTCATCCTGTGGTCTAGAGTCCACATCCCTGACCTGGTTTCATAGCTATCTTTCCAGTCATCAGCAAGCTGCTAAATGGGAAAACAATCTTTCCCTTCTCCAAATCTCTGCAGGCGTATCCCAAGGCTCCATACTTGGCCCTCTCCTATTTAGCATATTTACAAGTGACCTCAGCTCTGCAACTAATTATGCCTCAATTGTCCAATATGCCGATGACCCTACGCTTTTCTGCTTAGCCCCATCTCCCCAAGAACCTCAAGTAAAAATGCAATCTTCTTTCCAAGACATAGAAAAACATTTCACTGAACATCAACTTATTCTAAACCCAAACAAAACCAAGATAATAGTCTTCAGTAATAAGAAATCCAATCCTTGCCAGTGTCCGCACTCAATCCTCTCCTCCAGCAGCACCAAGTTAGTTCCCACTAACCAAACTAAACTTCTGGGTGTACAATTGATGAACATCTAAAATTTGACAAACATATGTCACTGACAACAAAAAAAGTGCATACCAAACTAGGCGCCTTATATAGGGCAAAACCATTCCTAACTCACAGCACTAGGCTGGCCACTGCTCGGTCTCACCTGCTCTTGACTATCCTCTATGGCTCTCACATTTTCACTAATCTGTGTAAGACTGACCTCAATAATCTAGAGGCCTGTTACAACAGAATAGCCAAATTTGCCACCAATCACCCATCTAGGACTCACCATTGCTCATCTCTCTCTCAAATAAACTGTTTCAAACTCTCTAACCTTTTATCGCTCAATCAACTCACCGTAGTTCATAAAGTTGCCCACCAACCCAACAACCTCCCTGCTCTTGCTAACCTAGTACAACCAAGCTTTAATCTGAGGCCCCTCAGATTATCAGAAAAACTAATGCTACAAGTTACCCACTCTCACAACCATGATGGTGACTCCTTCTACACTTCCTCAGCCCATCACTAAAAACCCAAACAGTCATGAGTTCAAAAAACTCCTAAAAGACTACCTAGAAAATCACCGACTTTCCTCCTGCCATAATCCAGGTTAACACCTTCCTAGCATCCCTCACCATTTGCACCCTCCCATAATATTATCCCTTATGTTGTATTCACACACATGAAAATACTACAGTCTCCTGCTCTGTTGGTAGTAGGTTTCCTTCGAACCTTTGCTCACAACTGGACATCCAGTAATAATTGGGAATACTTTATTAATATATTTTTACTTGTATATAGTCACTGTATTTAACTAGCCATAACTGTTTGCTGAAATTTCAATTGTTCCTCTCTTGCTAAATATTGTGACTCTCATAAGTTGAAGTCTAATGCTTTTGAATATATGATTCTGTACTATGTTTGTAATTAGCTTCTTAGCTAGTCCAGTATCATCTGTAATATGGCTTCTACTTCACACTGCCTTATTGTTATATGTTGGAGCTTTTTTCCCCGGGTCTCTGCTGAAAATGGGCTCCTAGCCCAGTCGGACAGTACCCGGTTAACAAATGAAATAAATAATCAACAACAGAAATTAAGAAACAGCAGCCAGTGATATTGCCAGCTTCAAGAAAAATCTTGATGATTGGATGGGAAATAGGAAATTCACCCTGGGATCACTTCTGTGGCTCTACTCGATAGGGGAACAGGAAAATAATTTTTTTGGGTGGCGAAAGCAAGGGTACCTTTTTGGCTAGGCTTATATAGGCCCTAGGGCCAATAGCCTAGTACCTACCTATGAGTAAAACTCAGTTACTGCCTAATAGGTACAATGCCTTGATGCCAGTAATGAGGAAACTAAGTGAACCTGAAAGAAAATCAACTAGAAAAGGTGAAGAGAAAACATTGATTGGTAAGAATCTTGCAGTTGTTTTGCAAAATGCATTTCAAACTCCAGCTTTGTTGCAGGACATGGCATCCAGTAATCTAGAAGAAAAAAATAAGTAAAATGTGCTTAAAGCTGATTAAAATAAACAAAACACTGGAGGAATATATCAACTCAAACAAGAAAAGGCTAGAAAAAAATGGAAGAAGTTTAAAACAGATGTTCAGATGGGTTTACCTTCATTTTGTCGCACATGGTTTATGCGATCGCCCTGTTGCGCCACCCGTATTACCAAAATACGGAGAACTTCGAAGGATCAAATGTCGAAAATGGTTTGCTGGAAAGCCATTTCCGACAATTTGATCCATGTGTTTGAATGGCAAAAAAGCATTCGCTTAATTGCCATTCAGACACATGGTGAATTGGCATTGTCGTTTTTTCTAGCCATACTTTCAGCAATATGCACTTCGGACACACGGCAGACGACAATTGAAAGGTAAACCAATGCTCGGTTTACCTTCATTTTGTCACACATGGTATATGCGATCGTCCTGTTGTGCGACCCGTATTACTGAAATACAGAGAACTTTGAAGGATCAAATGTCGAAAATGGTTTGCTGGAAAGCCATTTCTGACATTTATCCATGTGTTTGAATTTGCTATATGGTCTTTCAATTTCTTATTACCTTTTCCTATATAAAATGAAGAAAGTATCACACATCTAGCCAAATAAATAATATTCTTTATGCCACATGCAGCTGACATATTTAAATATTAATCTTTCTTTGTCAATGAATACTTGAATGTCTAGTCATCAACTATATATTGACAAAAATGTTTCTTTCTTTCTAAAAAAAAATTTTATTAATCACTTGTTCCTTACAACAAAGCATGTAATTTAAATAGTGGAATATTTATATATATATAAACCTTGGATTTTGAGGAATAATATCATATAGACCACTGTATGACTGTAGAATCATATTACATTTCTTATAAATGTCACATAACTTAGAAAGTTGATTATAAACCATAGAAATGGAGATTTCATGGACCTTACTTCTATTAGGTACATTATTGTTAACAATACTATCACAATTTATGTCACTGAAGCTAGGTCTTGTTTTTTCATTCTTTTCAATATTAACATGTTGTCTTACATGAAATAACAATTCATCATTGCCTCTACCTGTAAATTCAAGCATTAAATTATCTAATTTGAACTACATTTATTATGTTTAGTTCTCCTAGATGTTCATACCACATGTCCACAACAACATTGGAGAAAATATGTTCTGTGTGTATGGCTTTATCTGTGTAAATATGTAACCTTTCTAAGCTCTTTCCTATAGCTAGAGGTTTCAGAATGAGTAGTTTTCCCAGTTAATAGTGGGGTAGTTGAAGTCGCCCATTATTAGGGTGTTTGATGGAACCCTAATAGTTTCCAGTACATCAAGAAAAGAGGAGTGGGAATCTTGGGGCATGGTGGGGATCTGTAGCAAACTACAATTTGGATTGCAGTTTTGCCCAGAGTTAGTTGCAGTTGGATAACCTCGGATGCATTATGCTGAGCAAACTAGCCTGGAGGTGTGGATATCCTTAATGAATATGGACACACCTCCGCCTTTGGTGTTTTGGTCCAGGTTACATGGCTGAAGTGTGGTATGATTTATAGCCTGGTAGTGCAGGGCTGCTCTCTGGAGCTTTGAACCAGGTCTCGGTCACTGCACAGATATCAATGTTCTCCATTTTAAGGAGTGCCTCAAGTGAGTGCATTTTGAGATTTAGACTTCTAGCCTTAAGTAACATTATCCTCATAGGGGCAGCAAGAACCTTAGCCAGTATCCGGAATGCCAGGGGCGACAGGTGCAGGCCATCTGTTGCAAAGCATCATGGTCTGTCAACCATGTCTCAAGCAGACAGATACTGGATCCCCTTAGAATGACACCAGAAGCTTAGCCAATTGTTGAAGTCAGTCATTTTGTCCTTGTGCTGTGCAGTATCATTCTGGGCGATGACAGAATGCTACTCAGGGCTAGGGTCATACTTGACTGGGCTACAAGATCGGCAAGCTCTTCCATGTCTCTTTTCATGTAGTCCAGGGAGGTACATCTCAGATCATTCACACCAACATGGACAATGGCAGAGTCATATTTGTATTTGTTGTGGAGTTACCCGGATGCGTGGGTTATGTGGCGGATCCTGGCACCCAACAGGCAGCTGACAGTAACCTTCTCCTTGTTTAGCCTGGTGAGTGGGACATCAGTGTGCCTGACTATAGAGTCACCTATGACTAGTGTGTTGGGTACGTTGTTTTGCCTTATTGGCTGTGGTTGAGTGGCACACTGAGCCTGTGGGCTTTGTCATTTGGGTTGTGTTGGTGGATGGAGGTTGGTTGTTTTTCTGCTTTGGAGGTCTCTGTTGCTTAGACAGATTATTATTGAGAGCCTCCTCAAATGCTTTTGTGTTACTATTTGTAGATTTTGGTGGTGTAGATTTAGTTACACTATGTGATGAGTGTGTTGTGGTGCAAATGTGTACCTTCTCCTCATGACTGTCAAGTTCAGTCTTTGTTGGAGGGAGCTTTACCTCCAGTATGGCTACAGCTGATTATTTCTCCCAAATGTTTTTAAGCTCCATAATAGCAGCTTTTAGTGGAATAGAAATACATGTTAGAGAATTCCTTCTCCCTTGCCAGTAGCCCTTTACTACCACAACTCTACCTTATTGTCTTTTCTTCCTCTTCTATCACTATTGGAGCCCCACTAGCAATTAGTGTAATTACTCCCCCTTTCCTTTGTCCCTAGTATTCTGCTGAATACCCATAATGAAATCCTTTCTTTGTTAAGTTCATATGCCCTGTTCTTTCTAAATGTGTCTCCTGCAACATTACTATTTACACTCTGCATTTCTTAATACAATTCAATACTCTCCTATTTTGTCTACCTTTACGGCTATTTATGCTTCAAGATAATATGGATATTGCAATCATTATGATAAAAAGCTTTATTCCCACCTGTTGTATATGATACTATTATATACGATCATTTTTTTGAATGTGTATTTCATCTCAGTTCATCTCCATTTTGAACCTATGTCAGATTTTTCAAGACTTTTTGTTTTAATGAAAATCCTTACACAAAAATAAAATACATTTTCAAGACTCCTCATTCACCTATTAATTTAGAACAAACACACAAAGCTATATACATCTTCAAAAATTTGATCCTCCAGAATGGAACTATTTCCCCAAATTTATAGCTGCACTCACAGGTGTTACCTAACTGCAAGTGCATCCTGCAGCATGTGTTCCCATTTACATTGAATTCTGTCTGTTTTTTTTTTAATCTCCATTCCCCTTCCAGACATGAAAAAACAGCTTGCGTGCTGTCAGAAGACATCATCTTTTAGCCCTATCAATAAGTGCACAAGCTACCTTTAAATAAAAGTAAATTGTGCAGCGTTTTGTTAAATGCATTAAAGTATTAAGGCTGCTATCTCTTATTCACTTCCCATAACCTCACTCTTTATTTTTCACTGAACTGCTTGCCATTGTACATTTAAATTTTGAATTTCCTTCAGCAAAGAATGCTCAGAACACTCAAAATTGTTTGCACCTATATTCAGCTTATCTCCATGTAAATGTAGTCAGCAATGAATTTTTGTAAATTTCATTCAGAACAGAATGTACAGCTGCCTTCAGGTGAAGACTTCTTGATTTTGACTAAGCATTTGCAAATGGAAAAAACAACCTAATATTTTTGTAGATGTAAGAAACATGGCATTTTTCATGGCTTTTATAATTTTGCCTTATTTTTCAAAAACAATTGTTTACAAAAAAAAAAACACTTCTGCATAGCTTAAGCCAGTGGTATTAATTTAGACGCCCACTATTATAAAAATAAGAAAAAAAATCTTAATTTTACATGTGATATAATCATCGCAATTTTATGACCAATCTCCACCCTGGCATCCCAAGATCACAGCAATATTAGCATTAAACTTGCTTTTGTCCAGCCTCTCTTCTGTTATACTGTAAACCTATGTTTCTTATAGCAAAAAAGTATCTGTTTACTTTAATCTTTATCATATAATCACTGAAAAGACCCATTCACATTTAAAATTCCCCTGACTAGATACTATACAACACTGTTTGACTGTATGTAACATGCAGTGTGCATCTCATGAAATGCTTTATATCAATAGTAAGAACAAAATTTTTTTTCACTTCATTACTTTTTCTTTTTAGTGTACTTCTAATCATTAATGACACAAAGTAGGGATATACTTTACAGTCGGCCCACATGATTAACAAAGTCACCTAAAGTCCAACCCTTCTCAGCCACTTTTTCTTGCAAAGCCAGATTTCACACATGCGGTTGATGCTTTATGGTCTCCCACTTATTTTTAGTGTTACTGGTCTTCTTCCCCTTTATCCCCATCTCCCAACACCAGACTCTGGATCAAGTCCAGTGTACTCCTGATTCTTCTGGTCAACTCCTCTGATGTTTTTCTGTCTCCAGCATTTTCCTTTGGATCATTGGAAAAGTTTTCACTAGCAAAGTCTGTCTGTGAGCATTATTGCCATGAGGTTAGATGGCAAAATATCTTTTTGGAGGTGCTGAGTATGGTAATGTGGAGAAGGAACCAGGTGATGTGGCAGCAGAGTGCAGCAGTTAAAACTTGTCCAGTGGTGACAGCAGGTAAAAAAAAGGAGAGCAGCAACAAACTAAGTAAAGTTGTGAGAGTACAATAGAGAGATATTATGTATGATAGAATCTGGTAACTGTTATGAGATTAAGCTCAAGAAATGTGGTCTTTTATACATATAGAGACAGAGACATTTTGTGACTTAACACCAGAACTGGAGAGACTGATAATGAAATTTCTGAACTGTATGACTCAAAGAATGACATTTATGCATGGAACAATTGTTTGTGTTCTGGTAGAAACTTAAATGCTAAAAATTGAAAAAAAAAAAAAGAACTGGAAGAAGAAGACACCATTAAAAATCCATGCAGTATGCAAGTGAAAATTGGAAACACTATGAAAGTTAGAGATGAGAAAAACTGATGGAATGGAGGGTGGGGTCTGGAAGCTTTTTTGCAGTGTGAAAAAAAACATGGTTAAACACCTGCCAAGTTATACTTATGGCTGGTCATAGAGGAACATTGAGGTACAGGCCAACACGGAAGGACTGTGGCTAACCAAATTCGCAGATGACTGCAAACTGGGCACCATAATCGACTCTCCAGCCGACACAAGCATCCTCCAATAGGGCCTCATAGAAACAGACAACTGGTGCCAGAGCCATGGCCTCAAGCTAAATGCCAAAAAGTGTATAGTCATCCCCTTTGGCAAAAACAAAGTGCCCACAAATTACCACATAGGTGGTAATCCATTAAGTACAGAAGAAGTAATTAGGGACCTGGGGACCCAAGTTGATAGCAATCTCTCATTTGACAACCACGTGGCCAAAATGGTTAGAAAAACATTTTATATAGCCCACCTAATCATGAAGGGATTCACATCTAGATCAGGGGAGGTCATCGTGCCTCTTTACTCATCCCTCATCAGGCCCATAATTGAGTACAATGCCCCTTTTGGGATGTACCTTACCAGACACCTGCAGCAACTGGAAAGACCCCAAAAGTACCTCACCAAGAGGATCAAAGGGCTCAAACAGATGCCATATGCTGCCCGGTTAAAGAAACTCCAGCTCTACTCAGTGGCATACCGCCTGTTCAGAGGCGATCTGTGCCTGACGTATAAAGCCATGTCCAACCCAGAATTAATGGACATGCACCTCAGAAAATCCAAATCCCATCGAGCTACGTGCTCGAGAGACTTGAACCTCAGCACTGAAATAAATAGGACATGCTGGAGGGACAGATTCATAACCCAGAGGCTCCCTTCACTCTGGAATAAAATCCCAGTCCAGGTTAGGCAGAGTCCCTCATTGACTCTCTTCAAGAGGAATCTTGATGAGTGGATGGGAGATCGTAGGTTTACCCCGGGTATCACTTCTGTGTCACTGTTAGACAGAGGCACAGTATACTAACCTCAAAAAAGGGCATAGCAAAATAAATTTAAAATGGGTGGCGAAAGCCAAACACATTCTGGCTAGGCTTATAAATGCCCTAGGGCAGATAGCCTAGTATGAACCTATGAACCTATGCTGACCACCCTAAATCATATTTCTTTTATTAGGACTTTTCAAATTTAATTAATGATTGTAACAAGATGTAATGCAACCTGTGTGGGGAGAAAAGACCTACAGCAAGAGGATGTGTCATTGAATGTAGGCTGTGTGAAAAAAGGACACTTTTGCAGGGCTTGTCAAGAGCATACAGTAAATAATGAAAAAGAAGGGGAAGGGAAGAAAACATGCATGAGGAAGGATATTAAGATGCTAAGGGAAAGGGTGAACTAGATGAAGGAAAAAAAAAACGAAGAAAAATATGGTGGGAAGAGTTTGAGTACAGGAAGACAGGTCAGGAGAAGGGACCGACGCTAAGAATTTTTTTGAAGTTCTAGCCAATAGAAAATCTGATTCTGAGGAATCAGATCAAGGATTATTTTTGTATAAATGCAGGAAAAATATTCAATCACAGAAAGAGTAAAAATTGTAAAACAAAAATTTTAAAATATTTCCCCTAAACTTTAAAAGAAGTAAACCCATCAATTTTAGAGTACCTTTAGTAAACAAAGAGTACTGGTAACATTTTAAGAAGGTTGGGGATACTGGAATGGAGTGCTAAGTGTTATACAGATGTTGCTTTGTAAGAGGATATAAGATTTCTAACAAGTGAATAAAGACTGCAAACAGAAAAAAATG
Source organism: Protopterus annectens (assembly GCF_019279795.1). Classification (NCBI taxonomy): domain Eukaryota; kingdom Metazoa; phylum Chordata; order Ceratodontiformes; family Protopteridae; genus Protopterus; species Protopterus annectens. The sequence goes on from NC_056726.1 coordinate 1,844,703,716, forward strand.
TGGGGTAGAAATATAATATAGAACTTAGGAAGTAAGAGTTGTTCTCTAGTGGGTGTGTTGTGTAAAGAAACAATTAAAAATACTAACTGTAACACTGTTAAGGATGGGAAGGTTAACTGTTGTCGATGTGAGGTGGAGAGAACATGTTTATAGAATTATAGCATTGTATGCATGTAGAACTGGCAAGGAAAGAGAGAATCTGTTTCATCAGTCATTAGACTGTATGGTGGTTAACATGAAAAATTATAATTGCAGTGGGCTTTAATTGTGATTCAAGGGAAAGATGTAAAAAGAAATGGCAATATATAAAATTACAGGACGTGATAAAATGTGGCAAGTTAACTGCATGGACCAAAAAGTCAGTGAACTTATAGAATGGGACAGTTTGGCCCAAAATTGATTATTTTGTATTATCAGAGGTAGCAGATGATAATACTCTGTGTTGGGTTTCTTAGATTATTTAGCAATATGGAGTGTGGTGATGGAAGAAAGGGGATTATATTAAATAGAAAAGGAACCAGAAATAATAAATGAGAAATTCTGGGTTAAAATTGTAGAGTGGGAAGTATTGCAGTAATATAACTACGGACTTCTATAAAAACAGGTGTGAGTGGTGGATCAAATTTAAAAAGAAGTATAAAATGTGTTTTCTTCAGTTGCAGGATAATGTAAGAAAGGAAGAGAAGGTGAAACATGCGAAATGTATAGAAATGTATTAGAGAACCTAGAAGGTAGTACAATAGAGTATTATGACACAGAAAAAGAAATATGTAAAAGAAGTTGAGAAAAACTAAGGCATTAATGTTTAGGTAGAGATGTTACTTACAAGGGAGTGGAGATGTCTGCATATTTGGATAAATAGTAAAGGAAGATATTAGTATGATGAGAGAAATTAAAAAAATGTCAAAGGAGAGAGAAAATGAACACAAAAGCAAATTATGAGTATTATAGTACAACATCTGGAAAATATGTATTAGGATAAAAAAATAAGAGAACATGGAAAGTAAAGAAATTTCCAGAACAAGTTAAGAATTTGAAAAACAAATTATTAGTGAATTGGATGAAGTACTTAAAGTAAATGTTGATTCAGTGTCAGGGCCAAATGGTACAGGGTATGGACTGCACTAGACGTTAATAGACTGACAAAGAGGGTATTTTGTAAACGTACTGAATGGAAGATTTTGTTTATGAAGGATGCTAATATTTATATAGAAGACAGATGAGAAGAATGAAATAAAAAACTGGAGACCCATCACACTAAATAACACAGATTGTAATATTTTTATATGAATTTATTGACATTTGATTAAATATAATAATGATAATACAAAGGAATAGCACATGAAAATATAAGGAAGGCTGAGGGATATATTATGGAATAAAGTATATATAGCATAAAAGAAAAGGAATGTTAATAATTGGTATTGGTTGTGAGAGAAATTGTGGATGATATAAGTAAAGGGAAGATGTGAAACTTGTACTAGTTGATATTAGCAAGGCATATGATCCCATGGGACATGATGCCTTGTGAAATGTTATTGAGAAGTATGGAATGATAGGAGAAACTTAGGAGGGTGTGTATGTATGTCAGCATATCAGAATAATAGGGTGAAAAGTTCACTCAGTAAAGAAATATGCATATAGAGTACTTTAAGACAAGGATGTCCCATGACTGGAATATTGTTTGTGCTGATATTGAATGTGATATTGAATAAAGTAGCTTATAAAATGAAAGATGCTAGATATATGATGCAAAAGGTGGTGGTGATACCACTAGTTTTGGCATCTGCAGATAGTACAGTTGTAGTTGCTGGAAACAAAAATATGGATAAGTAAAATGCTGTTCTTTTCTGAGTGGATGTTTAAAGGAAATGTGAATGACCCAGAATAATGATAAAAGTAAAGTATTTATTTGGGTGATATGGTAAAAACTGTGGGTGTGTATTTTTCAGTGAATGAAGTGTCTGCTAGGGATAACATTTGGGAAAAATTGTGTAGTTATAATGAAATTGTGATGGTTTGATGAAAGAAATGAAAAAAAAAACATGTCTTCTGCAGAGGACATGTAGATTAACATTCAGAAAAAATGTTTATATGGAGAATTCTGTATTAATTGAGAAAACAGCATACATGTTATGATCCCGGAAAAATATGAAAAGGAAATCATGCAACTGGTATTTTCTTTCATATTAAGTTTATGAGTAAACTCAGTGAAATGAGGTATGTTGCATTTGAGTGAAGATGAAGGGGGATTGGGGTTACTAAATCCAGTTGTTTATTCTGCATCTTTAAACTTGTATAGAGTATTAAAGTAGGTAAAGGATGAGAATGAGAAATTAATAGTGAGACTGTTTAACTACAGAAGGATAAAGGTTCTGGGAGATGTTGAGAATATTACAAATATGTAAATGAAGAAATTAAAAATTACTAAGAAAAATATTAACATGGAAAATCAAAATTGATGATATAGAGACGGAAGGACGTGGTGTAATAATGTATGAAACTATGTAAATAAATGCATGAAGCAGTTTTCAGGAAGAAGTCATTAAAGCCATTAAAGTAAGGAAAATGGTTTCCCAAAATAGCAGTGTGTCAGGATTTCCTATGGAGACTGTCAGTAAATAAATTGCCCGTAAAGGGGAACATGCCAGATAAAAAGGAAGTTAAAAGACTGTCTTTATTTTGTGGGGAGGAAGAGACAACAGAGCATGTTTTTTTTTTTGGAAATGTAAAAGACTGGTGAAACTCTGGAAAAAGTTGTGTGAACATTTTTTGAGAGAAAATATAGATATGAATATGATTATATATTGATATTATAAGAACAAGATGAAAGAATATGTGAGAATAATAGATAAGAATTTATTTTATGCAATATGGGTTATATGGAAAGAAAGAATTCTTGTTTAATGGGAAATGGATTTTGGCAGATGTATTTTGAAAAAAATAGATTATGGTTGTGGAATGTTAATTATGGAAGAAAAACAAGGAATGGTGTTCTAAGAAAAAAACAAAAATTGAAATGTGTGTCCATATGTACTTGTAAATATGTACATTTGGTAAATATGTAAATAATGTTTTTTTATGTTGTGTTAAATAAAGGACCCCTGCTCTTTTTCATAGGTGCAATAGGGCTTCGGTTTAACATGTCATCTGAAGGATGGCACATTGAGTGTAGCACTCCCCCCCATCCCATTATGCTGCACTGCAGTGTCAGCAACCACTGTACCTAATGTGGGATTAGTACCCACAGACTTTTGCACCAAAGGCAAGTGTGGTAAATGTTGCTTCTGACTCTGCCAGTTGTCAACTTCAGCATGCATGCAATATCTATTTCAGGTAATGTACCGATAAAAGTAAATCTGAAATTGTAGGGTAATGAAGAAAAAACGAAACACTGATGTTTTCCACCCTACCTGTTAAAAACAGAGGAAATTAAGGAATGCTTAGTGGAAGCTATTTGAGCATTATTAAGGAAGACAGAAATATATTCAGCAGTTATAGCTAGTGAGTGGGATAAAATGAAAATGGAGTTTAAAAATAAGGTAGAAATAAAAGAAAAAGAGATGTTTAAGAAGTAATAGGAATTACTTAGAGGGGCTGACAAAGGTTAAAGTATTGCAGAATAAGGAGAATCTCACAGAAATAGAAGAGTTGCAAATATAGAGTGCTAAAGAGAAAATAAGGGAGTATCTAATATACACGATTATGATAAATTGCTGTTGAGCAACTCTTTTTTTTTTTTGATAACTCCAGGGCACAAAAACGTTTAGCACAATGACTTGGTCAACAGAAAGTGAACGAGTTGTCAGCAAACTTGGGGATCCTATAAAGGAAAAAATAACCAGAGATCCTTCAATCTATTAGAGATATCTTGGAAATTGTATGAAAATGTATATAAAAAGGAGAGGAATACAGAAATCAAGAAAGAGCACAAATAGAAATATTCATGAAGACTTGATTATGCCAAGTTTAAAGGCAGATGAGACTCAACAATTAACAGTTAAGATAGGAGGAGATGAGATAAAAATGGTGATGTATAATCAGTCTTCAGGAAAGTCTCCAGGAACAGATGGTATCCCTGTGGAAGTTTAAAAGTTAGAAGGGAAGCAACTGATAAAGATCTGGAGGAATTTTTTAGTATTATTTTAAAAGGAGGGGAAGCACCAATGTCTTTGAAGAAAGATGTGGTGGCTGTTTTACTTAAAGGTGAAGACCAGTATATCTAGCTTCATATAGACCCATTTCAATTTGAAACCATGATTATAAATTGTTTGTTTGTACCAACTAAAAGAATTTCAGAGTTGTTGCCAAAATTGATAGATATGGATCAATCTGGTTTTATGGAGGGGAGGCAAACATTTAACATTAATAGAACAATGATGATCCAGAGGTAAGAAGAATATTAGAAAATACCACTGTTGTTCTTGTTTAGTCTTGATGCAGGGAAGACATTTCAACAGTCAGCTGGCAAAGAAAATGAGAGACTCAGAAATGCATGGATATAATCGGTATGATAATAAAGAAAAGTTGTCTTTATTTGCAGATGATATTATTAGGTACTGATAAATCCAGAAGACTGAGTTTAAGAGAAGCTCTGAAACAGTTTGAGACAGTTTCAAGCCTTTTCTGGATATACAAAATAAGAAAGAAGGGTCTGGAATTCACTGAAGAAAACCGGCAAAGGTACCAATGTATCGGGAGCAAATAACTAGAGCAGGAAAGGTAACAGAGTGTCATGAGGCCAAGAAGACATTTGGACTGCAGGCTAGAGACTGCCTTCCCTACCAGGGATTGATATCAGAGTGTAGACAAAGAGAAAGGGACAATGGCATCTTAAGTAAAAGACCTGCTCTGGTATAGTTTTTGGTTGATTCTAGAACAGAAGCTGTCATTAAAAAAATGAAAATTAGTAGGACATATAAAATACTGCATGATAGTTTTAATTTAAGAATTAATCAGAGGAGGTTAGAAAAGATTGAAGACAGCAATTTACGATAGACCAGCGAGAGAACATATGTATGGCTCCCAAGTATGCAGAAATGTCCATGGGGTTTAGGATCTTGGCTCAGAAGTATTTGCATAGGAATTGTAATACCCCAAGCAGACTTCAAACAATTTTCCTCAGGTAGATAGCAAATGTTGGAGCTGTAAAGGGGAAGAAAGAGGTAACTGGGATCATATGTTTTGGGACAGTAATGTGTTGACAGATATGAATAATTCCTAAAGAGTACTCTTGTCTGAAATAGTGGTGAATAAAGGCATTATTAATAACCAAAAGTTCTTATCCAACGGTGTAAATCCCCCTCTGTTCAGAAACCAAACAATAAAGAACAAGCCAAATATAAAGACAGAGAGGTAACCAAAGCTGCTCAATAATCCATTCATAAAGTGCCTGTAACTGCAACTGGGATATTCTCCAAGAACCAAGCTTAGATTTAAAAGCAAAAGAATTTATTTGATAAAATTGTTGTCGGTATGAATGGATTAAAGGCATTATTAAGTTTAATTCTGTTGGCTGACAAAAAAAGCATTTACTAGAAAATAAAAATCAAACTCTAAACTAATTATATTTGAAATATTGACTATTGTAAAAGAGATAATTGGAAGAGAGATGTTTAGAAAAGGGAAGGAGCAAATGACATAGAAATAAATGGAAACTGTGATGACAAAGCATGCAGAATACTGTTGAGGAGGAGTGAGGTTTGAGAAGCCAAGAATTTGGCAATTTATGTAATGTTGGACTAATGGTAGTTACAAAGAAAGAAAAGATAAGTGATGTATAATGTATGTATATGGAAAATGTGTTGATATTATTTGTTTTTATTTTCTTTTAATGTATGCTTGCTTATGTCTTAAATGATAATTTAATAAAGCTGTTTTGCAAGTCCTAGGGCTTTCATGGCAGTTTTGAACAGAATGTCTAATCTCTGCCTCTGTGACAGGTTCTGCCAACTACAGTGTCATTGATGAAAATAGCTGTCATGACTCTGGATTTTCCTTCCTCACTACCACTCATTTCAGCTGTATGCAGAGTTCTATATCTACTCCATTAATAACTACCTGGTCAGTGAATGTGTCCTCCATCTCCATTGATTTCCTACTGCATTTATCCCTATTCCCTTTTTAATCAAAAATAGTAGCCTCCGTAGTTTGTCTGCCAAAGCCACAAAATGGAATACTGTACATCTGAAATGTCTAATTGCAAATTATTTAAATACATTGTTAGGCCCCTTTTCTCTTTTTGTGTACCCTAAAGGCTTTGTCCTCCTTTCAGAATTATAGTTTAACAAAGTATTTATATTCTGTGTCCTCCATGTCTCAATCTCCCTGAGAGAGTAATCATCCCTTTTAGACTTCAGTGCTTAGACTGTTCTGCAGCAATCTAGTTATAAAACCCCACTACACAGTACATGGCATAGAACATGGAAGGTTGACATAAAACTAGCAGAGACCTACCTAATAAAATCTTGCCCTCATTATGTCTTCCTTACTGAGGGCTGATCTGTTGGAAGTAGTCCTGCAGGAACTGCCACAGTTTGACAGCTTGTTTATCTCTTTCACACACTGTACAAAATCATTGAGGAATAAGCCAGTATGTCAGTCTGCTGTAATAAAAGAGTAATGATCCATGATTCTGTAAACATCACCATATTCATACATTGCATGAGGTCCTTCACTGTTATTTGCACCTTGATTTGCCTTTACACTAAGGGGTTAGAACATAAAAAAATAATCATTCCTACATAATAATTGGATGATTTTGAGTTTTTAACCACCAGATCCTACCATGTATCTGCAGAAAAAGATGGGGGTGTCTGTGTTTCTAGGAAGGTATGGGATGTCCTTGTTTGGCTCGTACAGTGAAACTAAAAATAAATTCTCACAAGGGTCTGAAATTAGCCAATCTCCCAATCTGTCATGATCACGTCTTGTTTTAGAAGTTCTTACTGAGCTGCGTGCTGGTCAGTGCGAATACCAAATGCCAAACAGAATTCTTTACTGTTACAGTGCCAAACAGAATTCTTTGATGACATTTTGCTGCTTTAGTATCTTGAAAATATATGGCATCTGCTCCACTTGTTTGAATGAACTTCTTCACAGTCTCTCTTTCGTGAAGTATTCAGCCCCTTGCATTAGCTTACCATAACGGAAGAAGTGTACACCTGATTCCTTTTAAAGTGCAGGTTTTCATTTATTTGTTTTATTTCCTTTGTTAACTTGCTAAATGAACTGGTCCTCGACACTGAACCATTTTCAGTCATGACCTGGGCCAAATGGCAGCAACAGACATAGTAGAATATAGAACAAAAACAAATGGTATAATTACACAGTAGTGAATTTTATACATACATATCCATTAGCTTACCATTTTGTTTACCCAAAAGTACAAATTTGAACAATATGTAAAAAACTGCATACAGTGAATGCACTGGAAATAGTGTAATCCCCCAAAACAGCAGTAGAATTCTAACGCTATTCTTAATTTAACAAAAAATGTGTGTGTGTGTGTGTGTGTGTGTGTGTGTGTGTGTGTGTGTGTGTGTGTGTATATATATATATATATATATATATATATATATATATATATATATATATATATATATATATATATATATATATGTGTATATATATATATATATATATATATATATATATATATATATATATATATATATGTATATATATATATATATATATATATATATATATATATATATATATATATATATATATATATATATATATGTATATATATATATATAAATGTAAAATCTATGTGTATAGGTCTACTTCTCTTGTTCAAAAACACACTTCTTTGAACAAGAAAAACCTGAGACTCACTTTAGAGAAAGTGCACTTTCACGAAAATCAGTTTACCGAAGCACTGTACAGTGGACATAAGGACATATACATTTTCCCCACTGTAGTACGATCTCTGAGTTAGTATATATAAGTAGCGGGGTGTGGGGGGCTTGCCTCCCTGCAAAAATGTGTCTCATTTTGATGGACCGGACCTCCATTACTTATATAAACTAACTCTGAGATTGCACTATTTATTTATTTCCAGTTTGATGGCCAGGGAAGTCCACTGGGCCCTAAGAACCCATTTTCAGTGGAGGCCCGGGGAGAAAAGCAAAGATACAAAAATAATAGTAATAATAAAAGTAAAACACCAAATCAAAGAAGAAATATTTACAATATTCACATAAGAAAATCAGTTGTAGTAATCATATCATGAACATTAATAAGTTTGAAGCCATGTTTATAGTAACCTAGAGGGATAGGTGAGATTTCAAGATTAAGAAATGTTGCAGTTTAGAAAGGCAGATTGTTTGTGGGCAGTATTATTACCTACATGTTAAGAAAGTTAGTGTAAAGTTGATGGAATAAAGCTTGGAGGTAGTAGGGTTGGAAGTGAGTTAAGAAAAGGTAAGGGATGAGCTAAGTTGGAAGAATGCAGCTACATTTCCATTTAGAAGAAAGGTAAGAATTAAGCTGTATTTTAAAGTTTTCCATGTTCTGCATTGTCTTTAGGGTGGGAGGAAGAGAATTACATTTTTTGGTTAAGGAAAAAGAGAGGAGTAGTTGTCCTGGTGAACGGTTAGGTTTGTGAACACTAATTAAGTTTTGGTCTTCAGATCTGAGAGTTCTGTTTGGAATGTAGGGGGGATCGGATGTTTGTGACTGTGGGGCATTTGGTGGGGTTGAAGAGTAGTCTGTGAACTGTGATAAGTTGGAGGTAATCCAGGTAGTTTGGAAGTTCTAGCCAATTTAGACACTGGAGGACAACACAGTGATGGGAGGCATTTTTGGCATTAGTGGCGAAATTGGAAATTCTTATAACAATTTTCTAATTTTTAATTGATTAAAGTAGATAGGTTGGTTAGTAGGGGAGCACCGTGCATTAGGGAGGGAAGGAGGTAAGTAGAGGTGAGAGTATGTCTGGTATGAGGTAGGAGGAAGTGATTTTTCCTGTGTAGCATACCAAGTTTTTGGTGGTTTTTTTTTTTTATGTTTTGAAGTATGTGGTTGTTGAATTTTAGGTGCTCCTCTGTAGTTACACCGGGTAATTTAGCATAGGGAATGACTTCATTAGGAGTGTTGTTTTGGCTTAGAACTTGGAAAGAGGTTTTGTCAAATGGGAAGGATTTTGAGGGTAGGAATATTAATATTTCGGATTTGTTTGCATTTAGGGAAAGGTGTTTTTGGAGCATCCAGGCATCCATGGTCAAGAAGGCTGGTATGGGTCTTTGTTAGAAGATCAGGGAGATTAGTGGCAGAGAAGACTAAAGTTGAATCGTCTGCATATTGGATTACTTTGGCATTGGGAATGGCAGAGTGAAAAGTATTGATAATGATATTGAACAATATTGGACGGAGAATGGATCCCTGAGGTACACCGGTAGGAGTATGGAGAAAAGGAGATAGACTTTTTCTTCATTTCACAGCCTGAGATCTATCAGACAAGTAGCTTGAGAACCAGGATACCGTATTTTGGGAGAGGTTTAGTTTTGAAAGATGGCTCAGAAGTTAGGTATGGGAGATGGTATCAAATGCTTTGGAGAGGTCTAAAAGCACTGTGGATACTATTTCCCCAGAATCTTGGGCACAATTGACTGTGTCTAGGAATGAGAGAAGAGCTGTTATAGTGCTGTGCCCAGGTCGGAATCCATGTTGGGTTGGGGTGAGAAGTTGGCTTTGAGTTAGGAAAGGCATAAGTCGTGGATGAATGCATTTTTCTAGGATCTTGGAGTGTAGGGAAAGGATAGCTGTAGGGCAGAAGTTTGAAATATTAGTGTGTTTGCCATCTTTATGGAGAGGTAGTATATAGGCTGTATGCCAGAGTTTGGGGATGTAGGATTCCTGTATGGATCTGTTGATTAAGATGCTAATAGGGAATGCGATCCCATCAGCAGCAGACTTGAGAAAATATGGCTGCATGTTGTCAGCATTGGAGCAGGGTTTTATTTTAGAGGGACTTTTTTTATATAGTTGGTAGATATGGGTTTCAGGTCGAAGATGGGGGAGAATTGGGGTCAGTAGGTGGAGGGGAGGTTGTGGAGGAGGAAGTACACAAAAAGAAGCAATTGTTGTTGGGGAATGTTTTGGTTAGTTCAGGTACTGAGTTAATAAAGAAAGAGTCGAATAATGAGGCTAAATCTTGATCAGATTTGCTGGGGTCGGGGCAGGGATTGTTTTTTGGCGCCTGGGTTGAGAAGTGCATTTATAGAGTTCCAGAATTGTTTTTCTGCATGATTGGACTGGAGTTTGATGCAGTAGGATATTTTGTCTCTAATAATTTGTTTTTTTTACGAGGTTATGGAGCTGTGTGTATTGAAGTAGGGTTTTGGTGTGTTTAGTTTTTTTGTAACTTTGTTTAGTAATTATCTTGTTATATTGTGTATTGGAGCTTTTCTACCCGGGCCTCCACTGAAAATGGACTTTGTTTAGCCCAGTGGACTTTCCTGGTAAACAAATGTCAATAATAATAATACATTTGTTATGTATAGTTTCCAGGATTTGTCCCTTTGGCGCATAAGCTATTTGGTGTCTTTGGTTAGCCATGGGGTAGTACTGGTTTTTATTCTTTTTGTTTTTGTTGGTGCTAGAGAGTTTAGAATATTTAGAAAAGTAGAATTAAAATAGTCGAAGGCATTGTCAAGAGGAAGGGATTTTAGAATGTTCCAGTTCATTTGTTTGTGGGAATTTGAGAATGGGTTGGAGTTGAAATTACTGAGGTTACTTGCATGTATGTAGAAAATCCCCACTATAGTGGGGAAAAGGTATATGTCCTTATCCCCAGTGTACCGTACTTCAGTAAACTAATTTTTGTGAAAGTGCACTTTCGCTAAAGTGGATCTTGGGTTTCTCTTGTTCAAAGAATTGAGTTTTTGAACAAGCGAAGTTTTATATATATATATATATATATATATATATATATGTAGATAGATATAGATATAGATAGATATATATATAGATATAGATATATATATAGATAGGAGTGCTAAAGAATCCTGAAAGCCCAAAATACTGAAAACTCAAAATTCTGAACACACGCAGGATATCAACACTTAGTATATTCCAGCACAAGTACATATTAGAAAGAAATAAAACACAAACTGTTACTTTTCTACAAGTATAAGCAGGGGGGCAAGCACCCCCTGCACCCTCCATGTGGGGGGCTGCTCCCCCCACCCCTGCTACTTAAATATATCAACTCCAAGAATGCACTTACTGTAGTGAAGTGCAATCTCGGAGTTGATATATTTAAGTAGCAGGGGGTATGGGGGGGGTGCAGGGGGGCTTGCCCCCCTGCATATAGTTGAAGGGTAATATGTTTCTCTATGTACTTGTACTGGAATATTGTAAGTGTTGGTATCCTGCGTGTTTTCAGGGTTTTGAGTTTTCAGGATTTTAAGTTTTCAGGATTGTGGGCTTTCGGGATTCTGTAGTGCTCCTATTTATATATATATAGATATATATATATATATATATATATATATGTATGTATATATATATATATATATATCTATATATATATATATATATATATATATATATATATATATATATATATATACACATGCGCGCACACACACACACGTTTTTATTTTTTATTTATTTCTCCTTTTATTCGCCTGTTTTATCCAACTAGGTTAGCGGCCTCTTTCCAGGTTTCCTTGGGAGACCAAAAGTGGTATTTATACTGCTAGGGGCATTTGGCCAGGGCATTGGGGAACTTGTCCTACTCTTTTTTTGCAATAGGTGCTGTAGGATCTTTTACATCCACCTGAGTTACCGCCAGCTCAAGCAGATAAGACTGAGGTTTAACATCTAATTTGAAGGATGACACACCCAGGAGTGCAGTGCATCCCTTATGCTGCCCTGCACTGGCAGTAATCCAACTACCTGGTGTGGAAATAGAGCCCACAATCCAACAACCTTCTGTACCAAAGGTGAGCATGTTACTTTTGCCTGCTGTCTGCTCCCACTGTATACATTTGTGTGGTGTGTGTGTATAAATAATATCTACATACATACACACACACACACACACACACATATATATATATATATATATATATATATATATATATATATATATATATATATATATATATATATATATATATATATACACACACACGCACACACACACAGGTAGGTAAATTGGTTATTGGTCCCTTTACAGCCATGACCATGGGGGTTGTAAAGTCACAGCAGTGAGAGTAATACAGAATGAAAGATATTTATTGTTGACTAGGATGAAGTGATACGTAAGCATTCCTTTCAACATCAATGTATTCATAATTATCAAACAAATAAATCCAAACCAGCCCAGATGTTGAAAATGTTGAAACACAGGTGCCCAGTAGGAAGTTAGCTGGAATAAAGAAGCTGAACCACAACAAAGTAAAATGTTTTTAATACAAAATGGTGAGCGCTTTCACAGTGGTAACCATTTCTTCATCAGACAGTTCATTCAAACAGCAACAGCACTTAAATACTTTAATTCATTACAAGAACAACCAATCCTACCACTCAAAGTTAATTCAGCACTCAACAATCAATTAATTACTATAGTTACGTTTTGCCCTTGGTTAATTGCTAAAGTCAGAAAAATTCTGTTTAAAATCCACATACACAAAATGTAAAACACAAGGACTTGTGAATAAATATAAATAAAATACATAAAAAGTCAATAAATAAATACATATGCTCATGTTCCCCATTTAGTCACCACTTATGTGCATAGATCTAAACATACAAATATATATAAAAACTATATATAAAAGTATAAGCAGTACACATGCAGCAGCTTAATGATTACGTATATTCTGCCTAATAAAATGCACATGTTGTCCACCTAGTAAATACATATACTTTAATACATACATCTCAACAGATGCTTGTTTTTAATGATATTTATGCTAAAAGCAGTTCAAGAAATACTGTCTTGTTAACCCAAAGCCCTGCATGTGTTTATGTGGTCTTCTCTTGTTAAAATGGTATTAATTTTTATTTTATTTTAACCTTCTAGATTTTAGCACTGGCTTCAATGGAACACTATCGTTCAAGCCCAAACCTCTGTGTGCTCCTAAATGCAAAATCCATTTTATTTCCATATTTTCAGTAGTATTGATTATGTCCCCCATCCTATTGCTGACATTCTGGATGTGTAAGACCTGAAACAAAAATATATGGTCATCCCCCTTATCCAGTGTATGCTTAGCCAAAGCACTATACAGTTGCCCTTTTCTAATGCAGTAAAGGTGGTCCCTTATCCGTAAGGTGACAGTTAGTTTTGCCAACATAGAAATGGAAACATGTTGTGCAGTGAGCTGCATACACTACATTATTAGTATTGCAGTCAGCAGAATTCCTTAGCTCCCATAGACGCCCTGTTTCAGGGTACTTAAAAAACCTTGATTCATCTATATAAATGCACTGTGTACATTTTCCACATCTATGGGTATCATTCACTATGTTATCATTCAGAACAGGTGTCCTTGGATAGCAAAGCTGCTGTTTCAGATTTTTCTTATTTCTAAATGCAAAATGAAAGGCTATTTGGGGATTACCTAATAGATGTTCATATTCCCAGTTAACCATAACCCGGTTTGCATATGTGTTGGCACAACGTATGCCCATGGCAGCCCCTGACAACTGCTTATATCATATGCTGTTGAACATAAGTATGTTGTGCTCTAGTACCAATTCTAGTAACATACAGAGAAAGTCTGTCTTGGTATTACAGAACTTTCCCTGCCTTGTCAACACTGATTTCACCATGCTTATCACCAGGTCATTGGGTATACTTGTAAATAAAGACACTACATCTTGTGTGGCCAGCATTCCCATATCTGCTGATCCCATTTGCTTCCCTGCCCCATAAAGGTCTACTAAAAACTGTTGTGTCTTTCAAGACATATACGTATTCATTAAGTCCTGTCTTCAATTCCTTATCCAGGTATATAGAGATGGGTTCTGTTAGCCATCCTGCCCCTGCTACTATAGATCTAAATTTCAAGTTATATGGGTCTTTGTGTATCTTGGGAAAACCATAAATTTCACCACTGGTCCCTCTTTATCAGTGGGTCTTATAACTATGCTGTCATTAATCTACAAGTCACACAATGCTTTATGCTCACTGTTTGTCAACTTGTACTTTCCTTCTAAAAAACTATTGTTTCCTGTGCTATAAATGGCATTTTCACAAGCTTTTAAGAAGGTTTCTATATTATGCGGCAATATTGGCACATATTTAGCACATATAGTTTTTATTAAACTGAACATCCCTTGTTCATTGCCATTTCCAAATTGTTTTGGTGTTACATTTCTAGTAAACATACGTAGGCATAACAGAAGTTCACTAATGCCCATTTTAGTCGAAGGTATAAAATTTAAACCTCTGTTTAACAAAAAAGTCTCAGCTGCAGAGACGGTTCATATTTGGAAATATTCCATATTAACTCTCCTGCCTATACCCCCACTTTTTCTTCAAAGTGTGAGTTTGTAACTGAACTGGTGCCTCTTTCTGCTTCTGGCCCCTGTAAGTCTCCTGTTCCACAGATTTTCTCCTCCCTGCTCAAAATGGTAGGGATAGAACAGGAAAAACATGTTGTCCTCCTTCCATATTAATCTTCCTTCTTACCATGGCTGTAGTTGTAGAGGCAGTTGCTCCCTTATCACTGGTTGCCAAAGACGATGGCACTTCCATCGGTGTAGAGTAAACGGAATGTACCTCATTCGGTGAAAGGACACTCCCGCCTGGCTGTTGATTCGTTATTTCCTCCTCAAGTGCATTGGTCGTCTCTTCAGACTGTACCCGATGCTCTACCCCCTCTGTCTCTCATACCGCTCAAAATGATTGAACTCGCCCTGTCCTCTGCTGGTAGGCTTTTGGTGGTACCTCTGACTAACCATTGGTTTCTCTCATAAATCGCAAATTGAGATTGGTAGTGGACTGCTCTGCAGGCACTGCAGGTTTCGACCAAATAAAGACATGCTGATTAATGAAATCTGTTAAATCCCTACACAGTTTCTTTTTCTTTTGCTCAAGCAGTCTGGTTTCATAGCGAAGTACCTTATCAATTAACAAACAATTATTATACTAATTTATGATAGGGAAACAAATTTGAATGATTTTTATACATATTATTAATAAAATTATTAATAAAATTATTAAATTAATTTATGACATCCCTTAGGGACATTTTCATAACATTTTTAACATTTTTTATAACATTTTCACATATATATTTATTAATTTTCTGATATATTGATATAGAAAATAATAAATAATATATGATTAAATAGGTTGTATATATACACAAAAAAATTTTCATATACATTTACATCTATGTTCTTATGTACATTTTTGATGTCTAAAATGGTATTTTTGTTCAGGATATATAATTTATGTAATAATAATGGTTTAGATATGTTTTTAAGGTTTTAGGCTTTCCAAGTTTTAGGTTTTTAAGGTTTAAGACTACTTAGAGCCAATGTAATATCTGTTAGAGTTAGTGACTGAATGTACTATAAAACCTTTAGGGGTTTATATATACTATGGTATAAAGTTGAAGTAGACATGCTCTATATGCTCTTTACATCTTAAATAGAGCTACACACATTTTAAATGATGCTGCAATGGGCACAAAGCACTTACCAAATCACGGAGCACTTTAAATAGTTAATCACCTATTAAGTTAGTTGATTGATTGGTTAGTTTGACCGCCAAAACTTGGTATAAATCAATGCATTATTGTCTATTATAATTACATCTGAAGAAGCGTAGTTATTCTACGCGAAAGCGCTCATTTTTATTACTTGTACTACTAATAAAGACGTTTTTTGGATTACAACGGAGGTTCATTTCCTTGTGGTGATTCCTTCTGCATCTGTTTCATCAGTTACCTTATCAATTAGTTCATGTATGAAAACTTCAGTAGCTGCTTCCCCATAAAGCATAGACAGTTTGTGTTGTTGCTGACATATCTTTTCATTAAGCTCTTGTTCCACTGGCTTGAAAAAGTCCAGCAACAATTGTATATATGCTTTACTGGTGTTAAGATTAATTTGTTGCCACTGGGCTAACAAAGTGGGGTAGGTGTTTCCATATGTGGGCATATTAAGTACTCGAGTCCCCTTGGAATAACATTTAGGTTTAAGCAGGCTTCAAAATGGAACCATTGGCTCTGAAGCCGCTTAAACCTATTTAACTCATTCTCCGCATTTCTTTTCAAATTGTGTATCTCAGCTTCATTGATGTTGTTAGTATTAACAAGAGTACCTGTTTGTAGCATGGGTTATCTTGATTTTTCAGCAAATTCAAGTGTCTCCTTTCCACATTTACACAAACTGTTGCATCCTCTGCAATGTTCACAGTACCTTCCACCATCATTAGATGCACAAGCAGCAAACAAATAAATCCAAACCAGTCCAGACCCTGAAAATGTTGAAACACAGGTGCCCAGTAGGAAGCTAGCTGGAATTGATAAGGTGTACCATAATGTACACAAAGAAAGAAAAGGTAAAGCTAAGCCCTACTACTCTGATAGAGTAGATAGTGACAGGGTAGGTATTAGGAATAGTGTACTACCATACATTCCAATGGTTTTACCATATACAAGGGATGTGAAAAGGTTTGAAACCATCATACGACAAAATTGGCATATGTTGTTAATAGATGAGGATACTACCAACATAGTGGGTGGACAACCACATTTTGCATTTAGAAATAAGAAAAGTCTGAAACAGCAACTTTGCTATCCAAGGACACCTGTTCTGAATGATAACATAGTGAATGGTACCCATAGATGTGGAAAATGTACACAGTGCATTTATATAGATGAATCACGGTTTTTTAAGTACCCGGAAACAGGGTGTCTATGGGAGCTAAGGAATTCTGCTGATTGCAATACTAAGAATGTAGTGTATGTAGCTCACTGCACAACAAGTTTCCATTTCTATGTTGGCAAAACTAACAGGCACCTTAGGGAATGGATAAGGGACCACCTTTACTGCTCTAGAAAAGAGCAACTGTATAGTGCTTTGGCTAAGCATACATTGGATATGGGGGATGACCATATATTTTTGTTTCAGGTCGTACACATCCGGAATGTCAGCAATAGGATGGGGACATAGTCAATACTACAGAAAATATGGAAGTAAAATGGATTTTGCATTTAGGAGCACATAGAGGTTTGGGTTTGAATGATAGTGTTCCATTGAAGCCAGTGCTAAAATCAAGAAGGTTAAAATAAAATAAAAATAATACCATTTTAAAAAGAGAAGACCACATAAACACATGCAGGGCTTTGGGTCAATATGACAGTATTTCTTGAGCTGCTTTTAGCATAAATATCATTAAAGACAAGCATTTGTTGAGATGTATGTATTAAAGTATATGTATTTACTAGGTGGACAACATGTGCATTTGTTAGGCAGAAAATATGTATTCATTAAGCTGTTGAGTGTGTACTGCTTATACTTTTATATATAGTTTTTATATATTTTTTTATGTTTAGATCTATGCAAATAAGTAGTTACTAAATGGGGAACATGAGCATATGTATTTATTTATTGACTTTTTATGTATTTTATTTATATTTATTCACATGTCCTTGTCTTTACATTTTGTGTATGTGGTTTTTAAACAGAATTTTTTTTAACTTTAGCAATTAACCAAGGGCAAAACGTAACCATAGTAATTAATTGATTGCTTTGTGCTGAATTAACTTTGAGTGGCAGGATTGGTTGTTCTTGTAATGAATTAAAGTATTTAAGTGCTGTTGCTATTTGAATGAACTGTCTGATGAAGCAATGGTTACCATTGCGAAAGCGCTCACCATTTTGTATTAAAAAAGAAGATTTTACTTTGTCATGGTTCAGCTTCTTTATTCCAGCTACCTTCCTACTGCGCACCTGTATTCATAATTATGTTAAGCTTATTAATCTGACCGAGCAACAAACCTTTTTACTATCTAAGTGCTATTTATAGTTTATCAGAATAAAAGAAAAACATATGACTTCTATATTTACACTGTTAGTTCTGGGTGAGTGTTAAGATGGGCATCTCTTGGTTTACATAAGTAATGTTGCACATATGAGTGAGGTTATTGAGCTTTGTCAGTGAAGTGGGAAGAGAGTAGGTCTTTTAGTTGGGCTGTTAGGATTTCTCTAATTTCAAAACAGTTTAAGAAACTTCTCTGTGCGGAAGATTTTCAATCCATATATATCTAGTTAATCACTGTATGTTAATCAGATCAGATACTGGTAGTAGAAGTAGCAAACTTAAACTTGTCCTAAGTTAAAAAAAAAAATATATATATATATAATTTGAAATATACAGAATTACTTAATATTCAAAAGTAATCCAAACAGGGTAGGCAGTCTGTTTCCAATCTAAAATCCTTTATTAAGTACACAGACAAGTGATTGCCTTGGTGATCCTTTCAAAGAAATCTACCAGGTTAAGTAGGCAAGACGTTTTCTTAATAAAGCCAGACTGGGATGGGTCCAGTGTCTCTAGGTTGTCAATGTCCATATTGACCATTTCCATGATAATACGTTCCATGGCTTTTCATGTTTGACTTGCTAGACTGATGAGTCTGTAGATTCTGATGAGTCTGTAGATTCTGAGGTCAGTTAATGGACTGCCCTTGTGAAGTTGAATGAGTGTTGCAGTCCTCCATTTACTTGTACTTAACCTGTTTTTAGGCTATAGTTGAAAAGTGCCTCAAGTGGTCCTGAAAGGTCATGTTTTAAGCTATTTAGGGGTCCAAATGGAGAGAAAAGTCAGCAAGCAAAGGAGAGTAGTATGGCTGAAATTGAATTTATCCTCAAGTGTTGGGGAGTGCCTTCATGAGGTGGACCCTGTTTTTCACAAAATATCACCAAGATGACACTGAAATATAGACTGTGTTTTAAGTAGCCTATATCATGGACAGAATTAGGTAAAAAAAAAAAAAACGATGGCTGTATGCACAAGACCCAGGTTAAAAAAGTGTAAATCCTGGTAGGCACACTGGTACCAGGACTGAAAAAAATGACAGTGTACAATCTTCAAAATACAGAAACATTCCCACAATGGGGCTAGGCCAGGCCCAGGGAGAGGATCGTCCCCTGTTGTAGAAGGAAGCAGAGTCCACAAAAACTAATAGGCCAAAGAAGAGCCATAAAGACATCAGAGTGGACTATTGAGGATAAGAAAGTAATTATGTATTGTTACTATTATGCAAAAAGCCCAGAATTTTCAGACACAAGATATACAAAAAGACTGAGTGAAATTAGAGGAAAGAAAAATACTTCCACAAGAAAAACTGTCAGAAGCCTCAGATAAAAAATTGTGTTCATTAATACAACAGATTTGTGAAAAACATTATATAGACCAAGAAACTTGAATAGACATCAAAATTAAGGGTAAACAAGTGGAACAGGAAGCAACTCTGCAGTTGCTATATGAAGATATTTTGAGCCTTCCACAGGAAAACAGTATAAACATTCACTTGAAGCTGGACAGCAAGGAAAGGAACAGGAAACTGTGGCAACTCTGACGCAGTCAATGTTGAGGAGTGATAGGGCAGTAAGTTCCCATATGACAAAGCAATGCATGATACAGAATGAATTTGAAGAGAATGTGCCACAGGAAGATGCTATAGTTTACTCTCTAGAATGCCTGCAGGAAATGGAAAACAAAAACGTACCCTTAGTTTAGAAGAAAAGGAGCCAAGAGAAGAGTTGCTTGATTTATTAGAGATCGACATATTAAGATCAATGAAAGAAATAGACTGCAGAAGGTCAATAAAACCCAAAGTCAGACGCTTGATAAAACAAATGAATACAGTTAATTAAGACTGTCCATAAAGAGCCATGCAATATAACAGAAGTAAACAGAATATAATACTGTGCTGCTAAATTAATAACCGATAAAATTCTACCAAAAGAACACAGGCTAGTAAGGGTAAGGAAGTGGAGAAATCGAATACCATCACAGACGTAGCTAATGGAGAAAAGTATAAAGCAGTTAAGACAAGAAGTGTCACTGTTACAAGAGTACAGAAGAGGGAATAGATCAACAAAATTACTCAAAGACAGTCATGATAAAAGCAATGAGCAGTATTATAAATGATCAGGCTCTATCTTGCACTATTGCAAATAATAAACTAAAAATCTCAGCACAGGCAGAAAAACTTAGAAGACACACAGATAAATATAAAGGAAAAGTACAAAATAAGCACTTTACTGATTACCCTACAAAGTTCTATAGAGAAATGGGGAAACAAGGTAAAAGGAATTGAAAGACTACCCAAGCAAGAAGAAATAGAAACATTTTGGAGAAATATTTATGAAGAACCTGTGTAACATAACAAAGATGCTAAGTGGATAGACGAAGTAAAAGAAAGAATAAGAAGTTCAAAGGTATAGGATATGAAATGAGATGAAGTAACGGCCAGAGAGATTGAGGTAAAGTTAAGAAAAGCCTGCAATTGAAAGACACCAGGCCCAGATGCAGTACCTAACTTCTGGCTAAAAGTATAACATCTTTACATAAAGATTTTGCCATAAGTAAGAACTATTTACATGTTCACCCTGAACAGACACCTACCTGGTTAACGACAGGAAAAACAATATTCCTACTTGAGTGAACCTGCAAGTTATCCTAAAAATTATTGTCAATAGCTTGCCTTCTGACAATGTATAAACTATACATCAGAATTGATGCAGAGTTTATAGTCACTTAGAATAAAATTCAACCATAGCAATTGAACAAAAGGGTAATACACGAAAGTTATGTGAAGCAAAGGATCATCTGTTGCTAAATAAAGTTATAATGGAGAACTGTAAAAAAGGGAATAGTCTACATATGGCATGGATTGACTACAGAAAAGCATTTGATAGTATCCCACATTCATGAATAAAAGAGTGCATAAAAATGTATAACATACACCCTACACTGATCAGTTATATTACAGTGTCCATGAAACAGTGGCAGACCACTTTAAATTAAGCTATGATAAAGGACAAATTATTATTCTGGGGATAAAAATTCAAAGGGGGGATTATTCCAGGGTGACTTTCTGTCACCGCTGCTTTTCTGTACTTAACAGATTAGGCCATGGCTATAATTTGGCTCTTAGAAAACAACAAAGTGTAAAGACCTCTCATCTTATGTTTGTCGATTTAAAACTGTATAGCTCATCAGATGAGGAGCTGAAAGCACAACTGCAAGTAGTCAAAACTTTTTCAGATGATATAAGAATGCCATTTGGTCTTGGTAAATGCGCAAAAGAAACATTTAAATCAGAAAAACTGCAGCACCAAGAAAACATCAGTTTGGGACATATGTGATATAAAAGAACTTGAGCAAGAGGGAGTGTATAAATATTTGGGAAATGATGAAAGATCAACAATAAAATGTAAACAAATGTGACTAAAATTTAGTAAGGAATATTTTACAAGACTTAAATTAACCCTGAAAACAGCGTTGACATCTAGGAACAAAATTCAAGCTATAAACCAATTTGCTCTTCCTGTCCTAACTTACAGTTTTAGAGTGATTGACTGGCCCCAAAACATGTTGGCTAGATTAGACAGAAAAACAAGAAGGATGCTTTATGCTCAACAAATGATTTATAAAAATCAGTGCATAAAAAGATTATATGTATTCCCTATTCCAAAGGAGGTATGGGCTTCCTTGAAATTGATTACATGTACAGATCTGAAACTGTCGGACTGCACACATCTGCTGACCTCACAAGACCCAAATGTGGTAAAAGCTTTGAAACATGAGGAGAATAAATCTAAGATGACTTCCCTGCTTAGTCTAGCAGAAGCATATCGGCATCAAGCAGGAATGGAAATCAAACCAGTAGTAGCTAAAAATCAGGCCGCAACTGAATGTGCCAAAACAAACAAAAAAAAAAAAAAGAATATAAGATGAAAGATCAGATGAGAAGGCAAGAAATGAGGAAAATGCATAAATGTAGGTTGCAAGTATAGAAAACTTCTGGAAGAACCTCATGTTGGTCAGGATCGTATGCAGGACTGGTTAAGGAGAGGCAAATTCAAACCAAAAGATGAAAGGTTAATATTACCAGCCCAAGATAGTGGGCTTATGTACACGTTGATTTACATAGTCCATTGAAAATGTGGGAGAAACAGACAAATGTAGGTTTTGTAAAACAGAACTGGAAGCAGTCGCACACCTTGTTAGTGGTTGTGACTTACTAATGGCAGAAGGACTGTATATTGAAAGGCACAATAATGTGGCATGACTGTTGCACTGAGGATTGTGCAAACTTAATGGTATTGAAGTGGCTGAAAAACATTGGAAAGATGAACCACAAAGCATCATAGAAAATGATAGTCTACATCACATAGTATCACCCATTACCAACAGTTCAAAAGACAGATGAGAGAAAACCAGATATAGTTGTCCATGAAAAGAAGACAAACGTAGCATTGATCATTGAAATCGCTGCACCCAGTGACTACAGTGTCTTGGCTACAGGGAGACTCAAAGTCATAAAATGTCAAGATTTGCAAGCAGAAACAAGAGAAATGTAGAAGAAAGATACCCAAACAGTTCCAATAGTAGCAGGATCAACGTGTCTTATAAAAAAGACTCTGTAGTATCAACGTGTCTTTTAAAAAAAGACTCTACAATCAATGAAGATCTGATTGATATGTTACCAATACATATAACTCTGTACGAATTGCAAGAGGAATCATTACTAGGCAGATTATGGGTGCTGTGTAGAGCACTTTTGGCTGACATCAAAGATTCAAACAATACTAATTTCATCAACTTCAATCATACTTTGACTGAGGGATGGAGTCCATTTCCATCATGGTATTAGAAATCCAAAAATTTGGAGAAAATAAAAAAGAGTGAAGCAACTCGGAATATTATTGCCTACTGAGACAGTGTTTTTGGCCTTGGCAAGCACTGCTGCTCCTTGCTGATAGTTGGGGGATAGGCTAGCAGGGATTTCACAGGGGTTAGTAGGGAAGGAGTTGGGGTAGTGAAGTTTTAGCTGCATTTGTTAGCCAGCTAATTCACTATGTCTCGGTCTGCTCAGTGAAAGTGGTGCCATTTTTCACCAGTTCAGCACACTGGTTTGTGTTACCTTTAAAATTTCTGGGCATAGCTGAATAAGGCTTTGTGGTTGTCCTTGGACTGAGAATCTATCCTGACCAAATAGTTGGCCTTCTTGGACTTAGTTGTTTCCTGTTTACTTTAATCATTAAGCTGTTGTCTTTATGTGAGTAACTCTGATTTTAGCCATGGCTTTTTTCCTTTTGTTACATACCCTCTTAATTTTTGAAATTCCACCAGCGTTTTTTTTCTTCTGGTGTTTGTTATGGGCTTGTTTCTAGTAGCTACAGCAGCCTGTTTGTAGCCTTTAACTTGTTTTCACAGGGTTCTCGCATAGGTTGTTTTGATCTCGGGGTTCGGGGGCATAGATCCTTGACAAACTCTCATTCAATAAGATGTAGTTTGCTTTAGAATAGTTACTGTTACAGGTTTAATTTGTTTTTCCCGATTTTTATTTCAAAGGCGACAGCTTTCTGATCCAACCTTGCCAGTGAGGACATGATGTGGGAAGGGGGATCAGTGGTCCCTCATTTTGGTGAGTACTAGCTCCATCATGTTTGAAGCTCTGATTGGAGTACGTACTGTCTGGTCCAGGGTACTTGTATTAATAAAGTCCAGGAAATGTCATGCCTGTGAGTTTGAGGCAGTGTATGGTTCCCTGTCTATAGAGGGGGTAGTTAGTCCCCCATTAATAGGGTATTTGGTTAGATGGTGAGTGTCTACAGTAGGCCTAGGTAGGAGTTACGAGATTCTTTGGGCATAGATGATGACCTGTAGTTAGATAAAGCCCCTTACCATATACTTAGCTATGGTGACTTGCATGTGGATGAACTCCAGGTCATCATCTTGCTTAACCAACCTGGGGTTATATTTTTTGCTGAAGTAGATCAATATACCTCCACCTTTAGACCCTGTCTGAGCTGCTGTTGGTCTAAATGTGTGGAAGACACTGTTAAATCTAGCACTGCTGCAGAGTACTTTCTGTGGCTTTAAACCAAATTTTGGTAATGGCACAGATGCCTGTATTCTCCAGAGTGAGGAGGGCTAGTAGGGTTTGGAGTTTCTTGTTGAGACTCCTAGCATTGAGCAGTAACTTCATAATGTTGTTTTGAGTGTTTTTTTTTTTTTGTTTTTGTTTTTTTGCGCTATGTTGGAAGATTTGTCATTTTGGCATTGTGTAATTGCCTAAAAAAGGCTCTAAGGAGGTGGATAAAGTTTTAGCTAATGCCCGAAAGCCCAGGGAGGGACAGGTGCAGACCATCCTTTGCAAAGTAATGTGGTTGGTCAGCCATGTAATTCCATGCTGACATATACTGAATCCCCTTGGATTGACACCAGAAACTAAGCCAATTGTTAAAATCAAACATTTTTGTTCATACCGTGGCCTCATCCTTGGTGAAGGTAGAATGCTGCTGAATGCAAGACACAAGTCTGTCTGTGACACATATTCAGAGAGATCATAATGTCTCTTTTCATATAGTTCAGTGAACTACATTTCCAGTCACTCCGCCCACATGAACTATGATAGAATCATATTTGTATTGTGGTGCAGTGACTTGAGTGCATGCACGATATTGCAGCTCCTGGCTCCAGACAAGCAGATAATCATTCTCTTCACCTTGTCAAGCCTTTTGATTGTGGCATCTTTGTGTCATACAATGGAATCTATGACAAGTGTCCTAGGTGAAGTGTTTGCTTGTGTTATTGACTTTGATATTGGGGGATAATTGGGTTTATTTTTCTTTGCAGTGTTTGTTGCCACTTTTGGTGTGTGCTTTAGAGATTGATGAGGATAGGTGGCGTCATTTGCAAGTATTGGAAGTTTCTGAGGTTTGAGAAGGTCTCTTTTAAGTGCCTTCGCATAAGATGGTCTATGGTATTTGGTGAGAGACGTGTGGTGGATGTAGTGTGTAAGAGGGATATTTGCCTCTGGAGCTGTTAAAAAGCTGTCTTTACAGAAGGCACTGTTATAATTACATTTTATAGGACAGTATATTCATTTAGTACTAGATGATGTACTAAACTCCTCCTTGTGATTTCAGGATATTACAGGATAATATGAAAACTATAGGGAAGCTGAGACAGAGGAGACTGAATGGGAGCTGTCATAGGTAGGTAGGTACTAGGCTATTGACCCTAGGGCCTATACAAGTCTAGCCAAAAAGGTACTCTGGCTTTCGTCACCCAAGAAAATCATTTTCCTGTGCCCCTGTCAAGCAGAACCACAGAAGTGATCCCCGGGGTGAATTTCCTATTACCCATCCAGTCATCACGATTTTTCTTGGAGTGCTATTGAGGAGCTCTGTTTGACATAGGTAGTCTGTTCCAGAGTATGGGAAGTCTCTGGGACAGGAATCTATCCCTCCAGCATGTTCTGTTTATTATGGTGACAAGGTTTAGGTCTCTAGAAAGTGTAACTCGGAGGGATTGGGATTTCTTTAAGTGGATCATGACCAACAGCTCTGAGTTTGACATAGCTTTGTATGTTAGGCAGAGATCGCCACTGAGTAAGCGATATGCGATGGAGTAAAGCTGGAGTTTTTTGAGTTGGTCTGCATAAGGCATCTGTTTGAGGCCAGTAATCCTCTTTGCCTTTCCAGTTGTAGATGTCTTGTGAGGTACATACCAAAAGGGGTGTTGTACTTTATAATGAGTCTGAGTGATGAGTCGAGGGGAACAATGACTTATTTTTTTCTGGATGAGAAACCTTTTGTGATGAGGTGTGCCACGTAGAAGGATTTCCTGACCAATGTGGCGATGTGATTATCAAAGGAGAGACTACTGTCCACCTGTGTCCCAAGGTCTCTTGTCACACTTTCGGTGTTAAATAGACTACCGCCTGTGTAGTAGTTCATGGGTGCAGAGTTTTTACCAAAGGGGATGACAATGCACTTTTTGGCATTGAGCTTGAGACCATGGCTTTGACACCAGGCATCTGTCTCAGTGAGGCCCTTTTGTAGGATGTCCACATCGTTAGGAGTTTTGATTATGGCTCCTAGTTTGCAGTCATCTGCGAATTTAGTTAGCCAAAGACCTTCTGTGTTAGCCTGTACTTCAGAGAAGTAGATACCAAACAGGAGAGGACCCAGGACTGAACCCTGTGGTACTCCACTTGTCACTGGTCTGACGATTTGGAGCCTGCCACTTTCACAGTGTGGGTTCTGTCAGTAAGCCAGTTGGCAACCCATCTTGTGACATAGGGATTTATACCTAAATTAGTGAATTTATCTATAATTCCAGAGTGGGGGATGGTGTTGAACGCCTTGGCGAGATCTAGTTAGGCTGTGTGAACCACCTTACCCTCATCTATGGCTTTGGTGACTGCTTCAAAGAAGTCTCTCAGGTTTAGGAGACATGATCTACCTTTTACAAACCCGAAATGTGTGGGGTCCAGAGTTTGGAGATCTCCAATGTCTTTGTTTATGAGTTCCATGATGATACGTTCCATGGCTTTGCAGACCAGGCCCGACAGGCTAATGGGGCATTAGTTCCTGGGATCTGTTGTGCACCCCCCCCCCCTTTGTGGAGTGGGATAACCGTTGCAGTGTGCCATTCAATGGGCACAAAACCTGAGGTGAGGCTATGATTGAACATGGTACTTAGGTGGGGTGCCAGTTCATTCTGTAGTTCATGTAGAAGGCAGCCTGGGATGTTGTCAGGTCCCATGGATGCTGTGTTCTTGGCTTTCGTAAGTGAGGTTTTTACCTGTGCAGCTGTGAATACAGGAACTTTGCATTCTTCCAGTATAAAGATGGGCCCTTTAGAGGGCAAGAGGGGGGTAAAGTTAGTACTGAACCCATCTGCCGGGATGTTGGCAGTATCATTTGGTTCTGTATATTTAGTGTCATTGTGCTGTAACTCAGAGCAGATCTGAGTGTTGCCATTGAGATTCTTGACATAGCTATAGAATGCTTTGTGGTTGTCTTTAGAACCAGTGGAGATTTTGATTTCATAACTAGCTTTGGAGGATTTTGAGGGATCTCAGCTTCTTACTGAGGCTGACCAGGGAGTTCCTCCAATCGTGGGATTTTACTCTTTTTTGCAACAGTTTCTTTCTTCTGTTGTAGAGTTTGTTTATGGCAGAAGACCACCAAATTGGCTTCCTTTTTTTTTTTTTGGAGGATAGCATCTTGGTTCTGTTAGGATAGCACGATCCATGCACTCGTGTAAGTGCTTATAAAGTGCATTTGTGTAGGATTCAGCAGTCGTACCTCTGTTGTCCATCTGCATGGGTGTCGTGAAGTTTGCCACTTCTGTCTTAAGAAGCGTGAAGTTAGCTTTGGAGAAATTTTTTACGATTGTTTTCCTAATTGGGGTGGGAGCAGAATTTGGATGTCTAGGGTGATTAGCTTGTGGTCGGATCTGACCAATGCGGAGCTGACCTCTGGTGTGGAACACCGGTCGCCCATGTTGGTGATGACCAGGTCTAGGATATTGCTACCCCTGGTGGAGGTGTGGATAAGTTGATCCAAGGCATTGGAATTGATGATTTCCAGAAAACGTTGAGCAAAAGAGTTGGAACACGAGTAGTTTTCCCAGTTAATGGCGGGGTAGTTGAAATCGCCCATTATTAAGGTGTTAGGTTGTACCTTAATATTTTTCATTGTATCAAGAAAAGAGGAGTGGGAATCCTGGGGCATGGTGAGGGGTCTGTAGCAAGCTACATTCTGGATTGCAGTTTTGCCCAGAGTTAGTTGAACTTGGGTAATCTGGGATGCATTATGATGAGCAACTAGCTTGGAGGTGTGGATATCCTTAATGAATATGGACACGCCTACACCTTTAGTGTTTCGGTTCTGGTTTGGTGGCGAAAGGTGTGGTATGAATTATAGCCTGGTAATGCAGGGGTGCTCTCTGGAGCTTTGAACCACGTCTCTGTCACTGCACAGATGTCGATGTTCTCCATTTTAAGGAGTGCCTCGAGTGAATGCATTTTGAGGTTTAGACTTCTAGCATTGCCCTCAGATTTTGCTTGCTTGTACCTGTTACGGTGGTGAATTTGTCATTTGAACCTTGCCTAAAGAGACACTATAGGGGTGGCAAGAGCCTTAGCCAGTATCTGGAATCCCAAGGGCAACAGGTGCAGGCCATCTCTGGCAAAGCAGCGTGGT
Source organism: Protopterus annectens (assembly GCF_019279795.1). Classification (NCBI taxonomy): domain Eukaryota; kingdom Metazoa; phylum Chordata; order Ceratodontiformes; family Protopteridae; genus Protopterus; species Protopterus annectens. The sequence goes on from NC_056726.1 coordinate 1,844,731,934, forward strand.
CTGTCAACCCAGGCAGACAAATACTGGATTCCCTTAGAATGACACCAGAAGCTTAGTCAATTGTTGAAGTCAATCATTTTGTCCTTGTACTGTGGTATCATTCAGGGTGATGGCAGGATGCTACTCAGGGCTAGGGTCATACCTGCCTGGGCTACAAGATTGGAGAGCTCCTCCATGTCTCTTTTCATGTAGTCCAGGGAGGTACGTCTCAGGTCATTCACACCAACATGGACAATGACGGAGTCATATTTGTATTTGTTGTGGAGTAACCGGAGTGCGTGCATTATGTGGCGGATCCTGGCACCTGACAGGCAGATGACCGTAACTTTCTCCTTGTTTAGCCTGGTGAGTGGAACATCAGTGTGCTTGACTATAGAGTCACCTATGACTAGAGTGTTGGGTACGTTATGCCTTATGGGCTGTAGTTGAGTGGCACACTGAGTATGTGGGCTATGTGTCATTTGGGTTGTGTTGGGGGGTGGAGGTTGCTTGCATTTCTGCTTTGGAAGTCTCGGTTGTTTGGGCAGATTTTTACTGAGAGCCTCAGCGAATGTAGGTGTGTGTTTTATGCTTGTGTGTGTGTGTGTGTGTGTGTGTGTGTGTGTTTTGGTGGTGTAGGTTTTGAGGGACTATGTGATGAGTGTGGTGCGTTGCAAGTGTTTACCTTCTCTTCATGACTGTCTAGTCCAGTCTTCAGTGAAGAGAGCTTTGCTTCCAGTTTGGCTATATAAGTGCATCTCTCACAGGTCGTAGTGTTGGGTGGTAGGAGTAGAGGGTTGTCTGTGTACATGAGGCAATTGCTGCATTGTCCCAAGATGCCCAGATTCATCAGGTAGACAGGAGAAAACACCGGGAGCTGACCTTTAGACATGCCTGGATAGGTGCTTATTTATTAAGTACTAAAAACTGTTTTCCTCTAGACAAGTGAGGAAAGTTGAATGCTGTAGTAATTTGTAGCTTATTTAGTGCTTACAATGAGTTCTGAACAGGTGTTGAGCTCAAAGAAACAGATTTGAGTGCTAAAACTAAAATGCTGGCTAGTTGCAAGGGAAAATTTGAAAAGCAGACTTTATGGCATCAAGAATAGTTTAACCCTAGTTAAGTGGGGGGAGGCTCAGGAGCTCACACACAGTCCTGGACACAGCAAATCCGTATCTGGACAAGACCTGCCACAGGAAAGGGGAAGCCAGCTTAGAATTTTTTTTTTCAGTAAAATGTTTTTTCAGTAAAGTGGAAATGGAGAAAGCTGGAACTGAAGTTAATTCAACATTAAGAATCTGAGTGGGTTGGCCTTCACAAATGTTCTCTGTTAGATTGAGTGAACTAATGACACTAGACTGGGAGGAGTGTCACAGATCAAATATACAGTATGGACGGTCAACTGCAAAGCCACCACGTAGGGAGGGTGAGTGGGAAAAATTACAGTTCCTAGCTGTAGCCACTAAATGAAAGTTTTAAACAGATCAAGGAGCAAGCAGACTGTAGAGAATGCTTTTTACTGTAAACAGACTTATAGAACACAGAAACCTCAAAAAATCAAAAATGCACAGAAAAGCTTGGATAGAGCACTCACAAACAGAAAATACGATTCTCAGTATGAAAAAGTAATTTACAGTTAAGTAATTCAGTAAACATGCAATTAGAGTAATGAAACAGTATCTAGCAATGAAAAATACAGTTAAAACAGTATAAAACAGTACATAAATGCAGTGAAACAATAAAAAAGGCTTTATAACAGTGCAAAATGTAGCAGATCAACTGTATAGCACAATTATAAGTGTTTCAGAAGTGCAGTTCAGTGAAATAAGTGTAAGAAATAACTTATCCTGCTCTTGGAATCTTAAGAAATTTCCGCTTGGTTTCAGTAATGAAATACAATCCACAGCCTGATAAATACAAGCCTTTTGTATTCTGCTGCCATATCAGTAGTCAGATAGCCATCACTTGGTATTTGTTGTTCACCACTGGCTCTCATTCATTGAATAGTTTGGTTTCATCTTTTATTACTGGCACTTTACAAGTCCTTTGAACTCACTTCCTTCATTACCTTCTTACATGACAACTTCAAAAGGCATTTCACACTGAAAGTTGTATGGGCTGTATATTTTCTTCTGATTTTATTCTTTGGTTACGTTGTCGAACAGATTATGGCTTTGGACTCTGCTACTTTATTTATTATTGATTAGCATTTGATTACTGGGATAGTCCACTGGGCCATAAGAACCAGTTTTCAGTTGAGGCCCTGGGGGAGAAAAGCTCCTAGTACATGTAACAATCTTGAACAATTAAAATAAATTGTGCAGTTAATTTAGTTTCTAGAGGTTCAATTTACATACAGTTGTGTATACATACATACATAAAAAACTTACACAGATGAATAATAACTTGGGAAATTAACATGATACATTAGTGTCTGGATATTAACAATTGCTTAGAAGTAGAGATAACAGGGAATTAAGGACTCCAAAGAGTAAATGCAGATAAAAGTCAATGTGTAGTAGAGTCGAGGAATAAGTACAATTAGAAGCAATTGAGCAGTAGGTAAAGGTTGTGAGAGGAGCTAAGGAAGCCAAGTGCATGGTGGATACATTCTAAAACACTGTAGGAATTACGTGAGGCAACACTGTATAGCCATTGAGATGTAGATTAAAAAAAAAAAACAGTTGGCATGGCAAGGGATGTGTATTGTAGGTCATTGTATTTTACAGACTTAACCATCTTGCATATGTCAGACCAGTCAGCTGTCCTTCATACACTTTACATACAGGAGCACCTTTAATAAGGCATAATTGCCTTATTTGCTGTCAGGGAGTATATGTAAAGCCTGGTCTGTTTAGAAAACAGCCCAAGCAAGTCAGGTACATAATAGGTTCATAGGTTCATACTAGGAGGGGCATTTAGGGCATTTACTAGCCTATTGCTTTTGTGGCTTAGCCACCCCCTTTAGTATGGGGAACCCATTATTTTTCTTCTGCTCTGTCGTCGAGCAGGACACTGAGGGTAATCCCATATATATATCTGCGATCTCCCATCCATTGGATTTCTCTTGAACAAGGCCAGCGAGGTGCTCTGCCTCACATGTACCGGGATTTTGTTCCACAGCATAGGGAGTCTTTGGGTGATGACATAGGGAGTCTTTGGATAATCTGGCTTTCTTTTTATAGAAACAATGGAACTGTATTCAGCTGTGCATGTGTAGACTTCAGGTCCTGAGAAGGGAAATCCACTGTCTTTAAGAAGGATAAAGCACATAAGCATTGCCAAAGCAAATTTTCATTTAGTGGAGCTACAGCCCAGCAGTGCCTCATAACAAATCACCTGTGTGTATGACTACAGTGTGTATGTATATCACTCTGCATATCCACTCCTTGCTACTGTATTACATATACAGAACTCTGAATATCCACACACAACTTCTGTATCATTACACTATACGTAGGACCACACATACTCGTAACACAATTTTGTATGACTGACGTTTCTATGCAAGGATATGTATATCCGGTTCCCCTTCATATGATCGAATTTCTCTAAACTCGAAACCAGAATCTCGAATTTAGAGAAACTCGAACATATGAAAGGGACAAAAAAAAAAAAAAGAATACCTTTCAAATGTTTTTGCAAGGGGCCACCCCCCCTGCACCCCCCACTTAAATATACCTACTCCGAGATCGCACTATAGTGAAGGAAAGGGAAATCTCCCATTCCACGCTATACACGTAAGCGCAAAACAGAAGATTTTCCATTCCTCCACTATAGCGCGGTCACGGAACATTCACATTTAAACTGCTAGGGTACAGGTGGACCTGGCCCCCTGCAATAAGGTAAGTTAATTTAAGGCTCCCATTCACAATTTTGAGTGAATGGAAGTTCAAGATTCTGGTCTCGAGGTTATGAATTTCGAGCTTCCATCCATTCGATCTTGTGAAGGGGAACCGCATATCCACACCATGCTTTTTGTAATTGCAGTATAGTTATGAATTGCACTTAAGAAAGATTGTTTAGTGACTCACTAGTGTTACTTGGGATTATGTCTGCCTGCCGATCCATAGGTGGTTGATTGTTTCCCCAGTAAAGCTCATGAAATTGTGCACTGGTCACAAAATATAAACTTTCCTATGATAAAGCCTTGGAGTTGATATATTTAGTTTACCAGGAAGATGTGTAAGGTTCACTTCATGCAGACTTTTTTTTTTTCATCTACAGGCATCAGTTGGTTGAGATAGGAACCCAAGATTCAGTCATTTTTGCTTTAGTATGTTGAAATCAACCTGTGTGAACCACCTCACTGGAATAATATGTGTACATAATTCCAGTACTGTTCTTAAAGGCTTGGGATACAAGCCTTAATTTATGATAACTCTTTCTCCCTATGTTCCAGAAATGCGCATGTCAGTTTTGTCCATAATTGTAAACAGTAATTAGGTAGCTACTAACCTATGCATGTGCTTTGGGATGTTCAACTCTCAAGTGCATCTTAGATATAGCTGGTAATGTAACCAGAAAAGTATTTTAAAGACTATGATTCTAATCTCTCCAGAGCTACATCTTTCTCACTTGTGTTTGCTTAATTTGTGACCATCTGCATTCATTGGCATTTCTTTTCATTTATGAACTGAGGCTGTCTGTTATGCATTATGAATGTTCATCCTGGTGTTCTCCTTAAATAAGTGGTCTTATTTTGTCTTCAGACAGGATGAGTTTATGCACACCTGTGAAATGTTGACAACGATTGTCTGTGCGGTGTTCACCACCATAAGCTAGTTATTTTGCTATCTTTCGATACGACCTGCAGTCTTAAGAACTGGCATCCACTTTGAAGTCCTTTTACAACTCAATATTACCTTGCATGTGGCTCAATTTGTTTTTACTGTTGTAAATTAAGAATAAAGTTGTATGATCAAAGTGAGCCTCCAAGATTAATGAGTTTCTAACTTTTCTGATCTTGCGTTTTCTTTATGCTTAGTGGTGGCACTTGAATTTCATGTAATCTGGTATAGACTTTACGTCAGGGTTTTACTAAAGTTTATGTTAAGTATAACTTATTTTACTGTTTTTAATACTTTTTCTTGATTGACTTTTTCACTGTCACTATTACTTCCCTTGTTTTGTTGTACCCTTAGATGAACCCATAAAATGTATTATGCTAACATGCTGGCCCTTTCATTATGTTTTTCCTTTTGTAAAAGTTACATCTAAACCTGAACATAGTTTGTACACTACTTTTGTTAGTCCATGTAGCTAATCTCTATTCTTTGATTTCTAGGTAACAGGTGGAACTTCAGAAAGATGGTGAGCTATCAGGAAATGCTAGACCGAGTAAAAGAGACATGGCCTACACTGGAGAAGCTGCCTTCAGGCAAATCTGACACTGCAAAGGTAAGTGCTGTAACTGTGTAGGGTGCTTTGATGGACTAACTGGAGTTTAACTTCATCCTTTCTATTGCTTGTACGTCTTGAAACAAAATATGCTCTTGTCATTTTCTTTTATCTTTAATTCTGTTTATTCATTTCAGAAAAAAAAACAACAGGGTGTTGATCAAAGGAATAGGAAGGGTAAGATGACGTAGTTAGGTTTGCTATGACCCAGCAGCATAAAAAATAAGGCAGTTACAATGAAAACTGAATCGCAAACAGCCAGTTCATAGAAACTTACGAATCTTGGTTACTCACTGTTATTATATACCTTTATCCCTAAGTTACAGTTGTAATAGCAAATAAAGTGAACCATTTGTATTGTAGTAATGGGGAGGATCAAGAAATTTAACACAATCATATTACTCTTCCCATGAGCTATTTAAAAAAAAAAATCCATCCAGTTTTTTGATCCATTCAATTTCTGTCCTATATCCATCTTGTCACCCATATCCAAAATTCTCGAGAGAGGTATCCATCAGCAGGTAATGCAGTATCTGTTGCAAAACAATCTTTTAACCAAAACCCAACATGGCTTCCGACCTAGCCACAGCACATCTACAGCCCTGTCGTCTTTTACAGACACCATAAACAAGGCCAGAGATGCAGGATGCTATACAGCTTCAGTATTCCTTGATCTGTCCAAGGCCTTTTGACACAGTGTCTCACCCCTTACTTTTGAACACACTGTATAACTTAGGCTTCTCACATAACACAGTAAAATTGTTTCAGAGCTACCTCAAGGATCGTAAACAAGCAGTGAAATGGTCCAATGAACTCTCACCCATCCTCCACAGCCCTACTGGAGTCCCCCAAGGCTCCATCCTAGGACCCGTACTCTTCAACATTTTCACAAACAACCTTCACACTGCCTCTTACCCTGGGACCCTCATTCAGCACGCTGATGATTCCACCATAATCTGTACCGCTCAATCACTACCAGAACTACTCTCAAAAACTGAACAGTCCTTTACAGCAGTTGAATCCTGGCTAAGAAATGCCCAATTCTTTCTTAATCCAAAGAAGACAAAACTAGTACTCTTTCATACCAAAAACACCTCCCTTGTCACTGATCATTTCAACATCCTTGCATCTGACAACACTGCTATAGAAATAGTGCAGGAAACCAAACTTCTAGGTGTTATCATTGACAATAAACTTTAATTTGACCCCCATATAAAGCAAAATATAAAGAAAACTCATCAAAAACTGGGACTCTTATATAGAAACAAACATTTTTTTAAACCACTCCTAGAATTAAACTGGCTTGAACTACCCAACAAACTTGCCTTTATTCAGCTGTCCACCTTGCACAACCTTATTTTCAAACCTACTGCCTGCCCTGGACTAGCTAATTTGAGTCACAACATACACACCAAATCAATCCCTATGATCAGAAGACAAATATTTCTCAGCCATCTCAAAACCCACAAGAAAACCTGGTCACACTCTGTATTCATAGTCTGTCTCTATACATTGGAATTCACTACCTTTAGCAACCAGGTTTATGCCTGGCCTAACCCATTTCAAAGCATCTTTAAAAAAATCATCTAAAAATACATGCTCCTGCATAAAGCCTGCCTAATGCTCAGGTCTTTCTCTTCTCTCACATTTCAATCCCTCACAGACTGCAAGATCATACCTCTCAACTGTCCAGATTTTTGCAGAATGTCCAGATTTTTGTCTCATATTTTTGGTTTGTTCTTCATAAAATTTGTGCTTTTCTGGATTTTTGTGGCAAATCAGTGAGAATTGATCTCAATAAATAATGGCAGGCATTTGAGTTTCAGACTTTATATCCTTCAGAAAATACATGGTAAAACAAGAACTTTTATTCTAGCAACTTTCTAAGTTGATAAGAACTACATTTAAAATGTGTCCCTATTTTTGGGGCTTTGTCCCCCCATTATTTTTGTCTTTGTCCAGCTTTTTTGTGCTAAGAGGTTGAGAGCTATGTGCAAGATCGTAAAGCTCTTCTAACTCCTCTGCTTCTATACCATATCCTTAAGCTTCTGCTCAGGCTTTATTGCTTCTATTCTTCTTAACTCTCTTTCTCGCTATATGTCTGCATCACTAACTTTCTGGCTGCTATTTCTGCATCATGTGTGATGAGAGTGACTATTATCGTCTGTAATGTTTTAACTGTATAGAATTGTTTAGATGTGTAGTAATATATTGCAACATCTTGTAGCAGTTTGTTCTTTCAACTTATTTTTTTGTATAGTGTTTCTAATGTAATCTTTATTGTATTGGATTATACTGTATTCGTATTGTACTGTATGTGGAGCCTTTCTCCCCGGGCCTCTGCTGAAAATGGGTTCTGTAGACAAAGTCAGACCATCCCAGTAAACAAATGTGAAATAAATAAACATAAATAAAAAATGGCTAATCAGATTTAAGAATAGTGAGGCTCATTAGATACTGTAAAGATATGAAGCAATTGTACTTTGTGGTGTTAGGCTATTTAGAGAGGAGTTGACTGGATGTCTAAAATGGTGGCTAATTTAGGTTAGCATTTACTGTCTCACACCATGTAATAGTGTGAATACTTCTGAGCTCTAGTTATATGGCAAGAATAACCTTTCATTTATGGTGGGACCTTGTGCTGATGCTTGTGACCTAGTTGATACATTTA